>NW_026777684.1:0-138629 GCF_028023285.1 Balaenoptera ricei
TCCCTAACCCTAACACGTACCCTAATCCTAACCCGTACCCTAAACCGAGCCCTAACCCTAACACTAACCCTAACCCATACCCTACGCCGTACCCGAACCCTCCCCTAACCCGTACCCGAAGCCGTACCCTAAGCCTAACCCTAACCCTAGGCTACCATTGACTGCTTTTGACTCCAATAGATTTCCTAAGCACTAGTGTTTTAAGGAACACCTTAAAAAGAGAATCCTAATGTGATTTCTTTATAATGGGTGTGTTCCTTATCTTATCCTAGTGTCTAAACTCTTCTCCATGGCTGGACCCCCAGATAATATTCCTTTACGTGCTAAGGGGTATCTAGAGAGTGGGATAGGTTTAATAACTATCCTAACTCTAACGCGTACCCTAACCCTAACACCTACCCTAACCCTAACACGTACCCTTATCCTAAACTGTACCCTAAACGGACCCCAAACCCTAACACTAACCCTAACCCTAACCCTAACCCAAACCCTACGCCGTACCCGATACCCTCCCCGAACCCTTACCCTAAGCCGTACCCTAAGCCTAACCCTAAGCCTAACCCTAACCCTAAGCTACCCTTGACTGCTTCTGCTCCAGTAGATTTCCTAAGCACTAGTGTTTTAAGGAACAGCTTAAAAAGAGAATCCTAATGTCATTTCTTTATAATGGGTGTGTTCCTTATCTTATCCTAGTGTCTAAACACTTCTCCATGGCTGGACCCCCAAATAATATTCCTTTACGTGCTAAGGGGTATCTAGAGAGTGGGATACGTTTAATAACTACCCTTAACCCTAATGCGTACCCTAACCCTAAACCCTACCCTAACCCTAACATGTACCCTAATCCTAACCTGTACCCTAAACCGAGCACTAACCCTAACACTAACCCTAACCCTAACCCTAACCCATACCCTACGCCATACCCGAACCCCTCCCCGAACCCGTACCCTAAGCCGTACCCTAAGCCTAACCCTAAGCGTAACCCCTAACCCTAGGCTACCCTTTACTGCTTCTGCCTACAATAGACTTCCTAAGCACTAGTGTTTTAAGGAACAGCTTAAAAAGAGAATCCTAATGTGATTTCTTTATAATGGGTGTGTTCCTTATCTTATCCTAGTGTCTAAACACTTCTCCATGGCTGGACCCCCAAATAATATTCCTTTACGTGCTAAGGGGTATCTAGGAGAGTGGGATAGGTTTAATAACTACCCTAACCCTAACGCGTACCCTAACCCTAACCCCTACCCTAACCCTAACACGTACCTTAATCCTATCCCATACCCTAAACCGAGCCCTAACCCTAACACTAACCCTAACCCTAACCCATACCCTACGATGTACCCGAACCCCTCCCCGAACCCGTACCCTAAGCCATACCCTAACCCTAACCCTAAGCCTAACCCTAAACCTAGGCTACCCTTGACTGCTTCTGCCTCCAATAGATTTCCTAAGCACTATTTTTTTAAGGAACAGCTTAAAAAGAGAATCCTAAGGTGATTTCTTTATAATGGGTGTGTTCCTTATCTTATCCTAGTGTCTAAACTCTTCTCCATGGCTGGACCCCCAAATAATATTACTTTACGTGCTAAGGGGTATCTAGAGAGTGGGATAGGTTTAATAACTACCGTAACCCTAACGCGTACCCTAACCCTAACCCCTACCCTAACCCTAACACGTACCCTAATCCTAACCCGTACCCTAAACCGAGCTCTAAAGCTAAAACTAACCCTAACCCTAACCCATACCCTACGCCATACCCGAAGCCCTCCCCGAACCCGTACCCTAAGCCGTACCCTAACCCGAACCCTAAGCCTAACCCTAACCCTAGGCTACCCTTGACTGCTTCTGCCTCCAATAGATTTCCTAAGCACTAGTGTTTGAAGGAACAGCTGAAAACGAGAATCCTAAGGTGATTTCTTTATAATGGGTGTGTTCCTTATATTATCCTAGTGTCTAAACTCTTCTCCATGGCTGGACCCCCAAATAATATTCCTTTACGTGCTAAGGGGTATCTAGAGAGTGGGATAGGTTTAATAACTACCCTAACCCTAACGCGTACCCTAACCCTAACCCCTACCCTAACCCTAACACGTACCCTAATCCTAACCCGTACCCTAAACCGAGCCCTAACCCTAACACTAACCCTAACCCTAACCCATACCATACGATGTACCCGAACCCCTCCCCGGACCCGTACCCTAAGCCATACCCTAACCCTAACCCTAGGCCTAACCCTAACCCTAGGCTACCCTTGACTGCTTCTGCCTCCAATAGATTTCCTAAGCACTATTTTTTTAAGGAACAGCTTAAAAAGAGAATCCTAAGGTGATTTCTTTATAATGGGTGTGTTCCTTATCTTATCCTAGTGTCTAAACTCTTCTCCATGGCTGGACCCCCAAATAATATTACTTTACGTGCTAAGGGGTATCTAGAGAGTGGGATAGGTTTAATAACTTCCGTAACCCTAACGCGTACCCTAACCCTAACCCCTACCCTAACCCTAACACGTACCCTAATCCTAACCCGTACCCTAAACCGAGCCCTAACCCTAACACTAACCCTAACCCTAACCCATACCCTACGATGTACCCGAACCCCTCCCCGAACCCGTAACCTAAGCCACACCCTAACCCTAACCCTAAGCCTAACCCTAACCCTAGGCTACCCTTGACTGCTTCTGCCTCCAATAGATTTCCTAAGCACTAGTGTTTGAAGGAACAGCTTAAAACGAGAATCCTAATGTGATTTCTTTATAATGGGTGTGTTCCTTATATTATCCTAGTGTCTAAAATCTTCTCCATGGCTGGACCCCCAAATAATATTACTTTACGTGCTAAGGGGTATCTAGAGAGTGGGATAGGTTTAATAACTACCGTAACCCTAACGTGTACCCTAACCCTAACCCCTACCCTAACCCTAACACGTACCCTAATCCTAACCCATACCCTAAACCGAGCCCTAACCCTAACACTAACCCTAACCCTAACACTTACCCTAATCCTAACCCATACCCTAAACCGAGCCCTAACCCTAACACTAACCCTAACCCTAACCCATACCCTACGATGTACCCGAACCCCTCCCCGAACCCGTAACCTAAGCCATACCCTAACCCTAACCATAAGCCTAACCCTAACCCTAGGCTACCCTTGACAGCTTCTGCCTCCAATAGATTTCCTAAGCACTATTTTTTTTAAGGAACAGCTTAAAAAGAGAATCCTAAGGTGATTTCTTTATAATGGGTGTGTTCCTTATCTTATCCTAGTGTCTAAACTCTTCTCCATGGCTGGACGCCCAAATAATATTCCTTTACGTGCTAAGGGGTATCTAGAGAGTGGGATAGGTTTAATAACTACCCTAAACCTAAAGCGTACCCTAACCCTAACCCCTACCCTAACCCTAACACATACCCTAATCCTAACCCGTACCCTAACCCGAGCCCTAACCCTAACAATAACCCTAACCCTAACCCTAACCCATACCCTACGCCGTACCCGAACACCTCCCCGAACCCGTACCCTAAGCCGTACCCTAAGCCTAAGCCTAAGGATAACCCTAACCCTAGGCTACCCTTGACTGCTTCTGCCTCCAATAGATTTCCTAAGCACTAGTGTTTGAAGGAACAGCTTAAAACGAGAATCCTAATGTGATTTCTTTATAATGGGTGTGTTCCTTATCTTATCCTAGTGTCTAAACTCTTCTCCATGGCTGGACCCCCAAATAATATTCCTTTACGTGCTAAGGGGTATCTAGAGAGTGGGATAGGTTTAATAACTACCCTAACCCTAACGCGTACCCTAACCCTAACCCCTACCCTAACCCTAACACGTACCCTAATCCTAACCCGTACCCTAAACCGAGCCCTAACCCTAAAACTAACCCTAACCCTAACACCTACCCTAACCCTAACACATACCCTAATCTTAACCCATACCCTAAACCGAGCCCTAACCCTAACACTAACCCTAACCCTAACCCATACCCTACGCCGTACCCGAACCCCTCCCCGAACCCGTACCCTGAGCCGTACGCTAACCCTAACCCTAAGCCTAAACCTAACCCTAGGCTACCCTTGACTGCTTCTGCCTCCAATAGATTTCCTAAGCACTAGTGTTTTAAGGAACAGCTTAAAAAGAGAATCCTAATGTGATTTCTTTATAATGGGTGTATTCCTTATCTTATCCTAGTGTCTAAACTCTTCTCCATGGCTGGACACCCAGATAATATTCCTTTACGTGCTAAGGGGTATCTAGAGAGTGGGATAGGTTTAATAACTATCCTAACTCTAACGCGTACCCTAACCCTAACCCCTACCCTAACCCTAACACGTACCCTAATCCTAACCCGTACCCTAAACGGACCCCAAACCCTAACACTAACCCTAACCCTAACCCATACCCTACGCCGTACCCGAACCCCTCCCTGAACCCGTACCCTAAGCCGTACCCTAAGCCTAACCCTCACCCTAAGCCTAACCCTAGGCTACCCTTGACTGCTTCTGCCTCCAATAGATTTCCTAAGCACTTGTGTTTTAAGGAACAGCTTAAAAAGAGAATCCTAATGTGATTTCTTTATAATGGGTGTGTTCCTTATCTTATCCTAATGTCTAAACTCTTCTCCATGGCTGGACCCCCAAATAATATTCCTTTACGTGCTAAGGGGTATCTAGAGAGTGGGATAGGTTTAATAACTACCCTAACCCTAATGCGTACCCTAACCCTAACCCCTACCCTAACCCTAACACGTACCCTTATCCTAACCCGTACCCTAAACCGAGCCCGAACCCTAACAGTACCCATAACCCAAACCCTAACCCATACCCTACGCCATAGCCGAACCCCTCCACGAACCTGTATCCTAAGCCGAACCCTAAGCCTAACCCTCACCCTAAGCCTAACCCTAGGCTACCCTTGACTGCTTCAGCCTGCAATAGATTTCCTGAGCACTACTGTTTTAAGGAAGTGGTTAAAAAGAGAATCCTAATGTGACTTCTTTATAATGATGTGTTCCTTATCTTATCCTAGTTTCTAAACTCTTCTCCATGGCTGGACCCCCAAATAATATTCGTTTACGTGCTAAGGGGTATCTAGAGAGTGGGATAGGTTTAATAACTACCCTAACCCTAACGCGTACCCTAACCCTAACCCCTACCCTAACCCTAACACGTACCCTAATCCTAACCCGTACCCTAAACCGAGCCCTAACCCTAACACTAACCCTAACCCATACCCTACGCCGTACCCGAACCCCTCCCCTAACCCGTACCCGAAGCCGTACCCTAAGCCTAACCCTAACCCTAGGCTACCATTGACTGCTTTTGACTCCAATAGATTTCCTAAGCACTAGTGTTTTAAGGAACACCTTAAAAAGAGAATCCTAATGTGATTTCTTTATAATGGGTGTGTTCCTTATCTTATCCTAGTGTCTAAACTCTTCTCCATGGCTGGACCCCCAGATAATATTCCTTTACGTGCTAAGGGGTATCTAGAGAGTGGGATAGGTTTAATAACTATCCTAACTCTAACGCGTACCCTAACCCTAACACCTACCCTAACCCTAACACGTACCCTTATCCTAAACTGTACCCTAAACGGACCCCAAACCCTAACACTAACCCTAACCCTAACCCTAACCCAAACCCTACGCCGTACCCGATACCCTCCCCGAACCCTTACCCTAAGCCGTACCCTAAGCCTAACCCTAAGCCTAACCCTAACCCTAAGCTACCCTTGACTGCTTCTGCCTCCAGTAGATTTCCTAAGCACTAGTGTTTTAAGGAACAGCTTAAAAAGAGAATCCTAATGTCATTTCTTTATAATGGGTGTGTTCCTTATCTTATCCTAGTGTCTAAACACTTCTCCATGGCTGGACCCCCAAATAATATTCCTTTACGTGCTAAGGGGTATCTAGAGAGTGGGATACGTTTAATAACTACCCTAACCCTAATGCGTACCCTAACCCTAAACCCTACCCTAACCCTAACATGTACCCTAATCCTAACCTGTACCCTAAACCGAGCACTAACCCTAACACTAACCCTAACCCTAACCCTAACCCATACCCTACGCCATACCCGAACCCCTCCCCGAACCCGTACCCTAAGCCGTACCCTAAGCCTAACCCTAAGCGTAACCCTAACCCTAGGCTACCCTTTACTGCTTCTGCCTACAATAGACTTCCTAAGCACTAGTGTTTTAAGGAACAGCTTAAAAAGAGAATCCTAATGTGATTTCTTTATAATGGGTGTGTTCCTTATCTTATCCTAGTGTCTAAACACTTCTCCATGGCTGGACCCCCAAATAATATTCCTTTACGTGCTAAGGGGTATCTAGAGAGTGGGATAGGTTTAATAACTACCCTAACCCTAACGCGTACCCTAACCCTAACCCCTACCCTAACCCTAACACGTACCCTAATCCTAACCCATACCCTAAACCGAGCCCTAACCCTAACACTAACCCTAACCCTAACCCATACCCTACGATGTACCCGAACCCCTCCCCGAACCCGTACCCTAAGCCATACCCTAACCCTAACCCTAAGCCTAACCCTAAACCTAGGCTACCCTTGACTGCTTCTGCCTCCAATAGATTTCCTAAGCACTATTTTTTTAAGGAACAGCTTAAAAAGAGAATCCTAAGGTGATTTCTTTATAATGGGTGTGTTCCTTATCTTATCCTAGTGTCTAAACTCTTCTCCATGGCTGGACCCCCAAATAATATTACTTTACGTGCTAAGGGGTATCTAGAGAGTGGGATAGGTTTAATAACTACCGTAACCCTAACGCGTACCCTAACCCTAACCCCTACCCTAACCCTAACACGTACCCTAATCCTAACCCGTACCCTAAACCGAGCTCTAAAGCTAAAACTAACCCTAACCCTAACCCATACCCTACGCCATACCCGAAGCCCTCCCCGAACCCGTACCCTAAGCCGTACCCTAACCCGAACCCTAAGCCTAACCCTAACCCTAGGCTACCCTTGACTGCTTCTGCCTCCAATAGATTTCCTAAGCACTAGTGTTTGAAGGAACAGCTGAAAACGAGAATCCTAAGGTGATTTCTTTATAATGGGTGTGTTCCTTATATTATCCTAGTGTCTAAACTCTTCTCCATGGCTGGACCCCCAAATAATATTCCTTTACGTGCTAAGGGGTATCTAGAGAGTGGGATAGGTTTAATAACTACCCTAACCCTAACGCGTACCCTAACCCTAACCCCTACCCTAACCCTAACACGTACCCTAATCCTAACCCGTACCCTAAACCGAGCCCTAACCCTAACACTAACCCTAACCCTAACCCATACCATACGATGTACCCGAACCCCTCCCCGGACCCGTACCCTAAGCCATACCCTAACCCTAACCCTAGGCCTAACCCTAACCCTAGGCTACCCTTGACTGCTTCTGCCTCCAATAGATTTCCTAAGCACTATTTTTTTAAGGAACAGCTTAAAAAGAGAATCCTAAGGTGATTTCTTTATAATGGGTGTGTTCCTTATCTTATCCTAGTGTCTAAACTCTTCTCCATGGCTGGACCCCCAAATAATATTACTTTACGTGCTAAGGGGTATCTAGAGAGTGGGATAGGTTTAATAACTTCCGTAACCCTAACGCGTACCCTAACCCTAACCCCTACCCTAACCCTAACACGTACCCTAATCCTAACCCGTACCCTAAACCGAGCCCTAACCCTAACACTAACCCTAACCCTAACCCATACCCTACGATGTACCCGAACCCCTCCCCGAACCCGTAACCTAAGCCACACCCTAACCCTAACCCTAAGCCTAACCCTAACCCTAGGCTACCCTTGACTGCTTCTGCCTCCAATAGATTTCCTAAGCACTAGTGTTTGAAGGAACAGCTTAAAACGAGAATCCTAATGTGATTTCTTTATAATGGGTGTGTTCCTTATATTATCCTAGTGTCTAAAATCTTCTCCATGGCTGGACCCCCAAATAATATTACTTTACGTGCTAAGGGGTATCTAGAGAGTGGGATAGGTTTAATAACTACCGTAACCCTAACGTGTACCCTAACCCTAACCCCTACCCTAACCCTAACACGTACCCTAATCCTAACCCATACCCTAAACCGAGCCCTAACCCTAACACTAACCCTAACCCTAACACTTACCCTAATCCTAACCCATACCCTAAACCGAGCCCTAACCCTAACACTAACCCTAACCCTAACCCATACCCTACGATGTACCCGAACCCCTCCCCGAACCCGTAACCTAAGCCATACCCTAACCCTAACCATAAGCCTAACCCTAACCCTAGGCTACCCTTGACAGCTTCTGCCTCCAATAGATTTCCTAAGCACTATTTTTTTTAAGGAACAGCTTAAAAAGAGAATCCTAAGGTGATTTCTTTATAATGGGTGTGTTCCTTATCTTATCCTAGTGTCTAAACTCTTCTCCATGGCTGGACGCCCAAATAATATTCCTTTACGTGCTAAGGGGTATCTAGAGAGTGGGATAGGTTTAATAACTACCCTAAACCTAAAGCGTACCCTAACCCTAACCCCTACCCTAACCCTAACACATACCCTAATCCTAACCCGTACCCTAACCCGAGCCCTAACCCTAACAATAACCCTAACCCTAACCCTAACCCATACCCTACGCCGTACCCGAACACCTCCCCGAACCCGTACCCTAAGCCGTACCCTAAGCCTAAGCCTAAGGATAACCCTAACCCTAGGCTACCCTTGACTGCTTCTGCCTCCAATAGATTTCCTAAGCACTAGTGTTTGAAGGAACAGCTTAAAACGAGAATCCTAATGTGATTTCTTTATAATGGGTGTGTTCCTTATCTTATCCTAGTGTCTAAACTCTTCTCCATGGCTGGACCCCCAAATAATATTCCTTTACGTGCTAAGGGGTATCTAGAGAGTGGGATAGGTTTAATAACTACCCTAACCCTAACGCGTACCCTAACCCTAACCCCTACCCTAACCCTAACACGTACCCTAATCCTAACCCGTACCCTAAACCGAGCCCTAACCCTAAAACTAACCCTAACCCTAACACCTACCCTAACCCTAACACATACCCTAATCTTAACCCATACCCTAAACCGAGCCCTAACCCTAACACTAACCCTAACCCTAACCCATACCCTACGCCGTACCCGAACCCCTCCCCGAACCCGTACCCTGAGCCGTACGCTAACCCTAACCCTAAGCCTAAACCTAACCCTAGGCTACCCTTGACTGCTTCTGCCTCCAATAGATTTCCTAAGCACTAGTGTTTTAAGGAACAGCTTAAAAAGAGAATCCTAATGTGATTTCTTTATAATGGGTGTATTCCTTATCTTATCCTAGTGTCTAAACTCTTCTCCATGGCTGGACACCCAGATAATATTCCTTTACGTGCTAAGGGGTATCTAGAGAGTGGGATAGGTTTAATAACTATCCTAACTCTAACGCGTACCCTAACCCTAACCCCTACCCTAACCCTAACACGTACCCTAATCCTAACCCGTACCCTAAACGGACCCCAAACCCTAACACTAACCCTAACCCTAACCCATACCCTACGCCGTACCCGAACCCCTCCCTGAACCCGTACCCTAAGCCGTACCCTAAGCCTAACCCTCACCCTAAGCCTAACCCTAGGCTACCCTTGACTGCTTCTGCCTCCAATAGATTTCCTAAGCACTTGTGTTTTAAGGAACAGCTTAAAAAGAGAATCCTAATGTGATTTCTTTATAATGGGTGTGTTCCTTATCTTATCCTAATGTCTAAACTCTTCTCCATGGCTGGACCCCCAAATAATATTCCTTTACGTGCTAAGGGGTATCTAGAGAGTGGGATAGGTTTAATAACTACCCTAACCCTAATGCGTACCCTAACCCTAACCCCTACCCTAACCCTAACACGTACCCTTATCCTAACCCGTACCCTAAACCGAGCCCGAACCCTAACAGTACCCATAACCCAAACCCTAACCCATACCCTACGCCATAGCCGAACCCCTCCACGAACCTGTATCCTAAGCCGAACCCTAAGCCTAACCCTCACCCTAAGCCTAACCCTAGGCTACCCTTGACTGCTTCAGCCTGCAATAGATTTCCTGAGCACTACTGTTTTAAGGAAGTGGTTAAAAAGAGAATCCTAATGTGACTTCTTTATAATGATGTGTTCCTTATCTTATCCTAGTTTCTAAACTCTTCTCCATGGCTGGACCCCCAAATAATATTCGTTTACGTGCTAAGGGGTATCTAGAGAGTGGGATAGGTTTAATAACTACCCTAACCCTAACGCGTACCCTAACCCTAACCCCTACCCTAACCCTAACACGTACCCTAATCCTAACCCGTACCCTAAACCGAGCCCTAACCCTAACACTAACCCTAACCCATACCCTACGCCGTACCCGAACCCCTCCCCTAACCCGTACCCGAAGCCGTACCCTAAGCCTAACCCTAACCCTAGGCTACCATTGACTGCTTTTGACTCCAATAGATTTCCTAAGCACTAGTGTTTTAAGGAACACCTTAAAAAGAGAATCCTAATGTGATTTCTTTATAATGGGTGTGTTCCTTATCTTATCCTAGTGTCTAAACTCTTCTCCATGGCTGGACCCCCAGATAATATTCCTTTACGTGCTAAGGGGTATCTAGAGAGTGGGATAGGTTTAATAACTATCCTAACTCTAACGCGTACCCTAACCCTAACACCTACCCTAACCCTAACACGTACCCTTATCCTAAACTGTACCCTAAACGGACCCCAAACCCTAACACTAACCCTAACCCTAACCCTAACCCAAACCCTACGCCGTACCCGATACCCTCCCCGAACCCTTACCCTAAGCCGTACCCTAAGCCTAACCCTAAGCCTAACCCTAACCCTAAGCTACCCTTGACTGCTTCTGCCTCCAGTAGATTTCCTAAGCACTAGTGTTTTAAGGAACAGCTTAAAAAGAGAATCCTAATGTCATTTCTTTATAATGGGTGTGTTCCTTATCTTATCCTAGTGTCTAAACACTTCTCCATGGCTGGACCCCCAAATAATATTCCTTTACGTGCTAAGGGGTATCTAGAGAGTGGGATACGTTTAATAACTACCCTAACCCTAATGCGTACCCTAACCCTAAACCCTACCCTAACCCTAACATGTACCCTAATCCTAACCTGTACCCTAAACCGAGCACTAACCCTAACACTAACCCTAACCCTAACCCTAACCCATACCCTACGCCATACCCGAACCCCTCCCCGAACCCGTACCCTAAGCCGTACCCTAAGCCTAACCCTAAGCGTAACCCTAACCCTAGGCTACCCTTTACTGCTTCTGCCTACAATAGACTTCCTAAGCACTAGTGTTTTAAGGAACAGCTTAAAAAGAGAATCCTAATGTGATTTCTTTATAATGGGTGTGTTCCTTATCTTATCCTAGTGTCTAAACACTTCTCCATGGCTGGACCCCCAAATAATATTCCTTTACGTGCTAAGGGGTATCTAGAGAGTGGGATAGGTTTAATAACTACCCTAACCCTAACGCGTACCCTAACCCTAACCCCTACCCTAACCCTAACACGTACCCTAATCCTAACCCATACCCTAAACCGAGCCCTAACCCTAACACTAACCCTAACCCTAACCCATACCCTACGATGTACCCGAACCCCTCCCCGAACCCGTACCCTAAGCCATACCCTAACCCTAACCCTAAGCCTAACCCTAAACCTAGGCTACCCTTGACTGCTTCTGCCTCCAATAGATTTCCTAAGCACTATTTTTTTAAGGAACAGCTTAAAAAGAGAATCCTAAGGTGATTTCTTTATAATGGGTGTGTTCCTTATCTTATCCTAGTGTCTAAACTCTTCTCCATGGCTGGACCCCCAAATAATATTACTTTACGTGCTAAGGGGTATCTAGAGAGTGGGATAGGTTTAATAACTACCGTAACCCTAACGCGTACCCTAACCCTAACCCCTACCCTAACCCTAACACGTACCCTAATCCTAACCCGTACCCTAAACCGAGCTCTAAAGCTAAAACTAACCCTAACCCTAACCCATACCCTACGCCATACCCGAAGCCCTCCCCGAACCCGTACCCTAAGCCGTACCCTAACCCGAACCCTAAGCCTAACCCTAACCCTAGGCTACCCTTGACTGCTTCTGCCTCCAATAGATTTCCTAAGCACTAGTGTTTTAAGGAACAGCTTAAAAAGAGAATCCTAATGTGATTTCTTTATAATGGGTGTGTTCCTTATCTTATCCTAGTGTCTAAACTCTTCTCCATGGCTGGACCCCCAAATAGTATTCCTTTACGTGCTAAGGGGTATCTAGAGAGTGGGATAGGTTTAATAACTACCCTAAACCTAAAGCGTACCCTAACCCTAACCCCTACCCTAACCCTAACACGTACCCTAATCCTAACCCGTACCCTAACCCGAGCCCTAACCCTAACAATAACCCTAACCCTAACCCTAACCCATACCCTACGCCGTACCCGAACCCCTCCCCGAACCCGTACCCTAAGCCGTACCCTAAGCCTAACCCTAAGGATAACCCTAACCCTAGGCTACCCTTGACTGCTTCTGCTTCCAATAGATTTCCTAAGCACTAGTGTTTGAAGGAACAGCTTAAAACGAGAATCCTAATGTGATTTCTTTATAATGGGTGTGTTCCTTATATTATCCTAGTGTCTAAACTCTTCTCCATGGCTGGACCCCCAAATAATATTCCTTTACGTGCTAAGGGGTATCTAGAGAGTGGGATAGGTTTAATAACTACCCTAAACCTAAAGCGTACCCTAAACCTAACCCCTACCCTAACCCTAACACGTACCCTAATCCTAACCCGTACACTAACCCGAGCCCTAACCCTAACAATAACCCTAACCCTAACCCTAACCCATACCCTACGCCGTACCCAAACCCCTCCCCGAACCCGTACCCTAAGCCGTACCCTAAGCCTAACCCTAAGGATAACCCTAACCCTAGGCTACCCTTGACTGCTTCTGCCTCCAATAGATTTCCTAAGCACTAGTGTTTGAAGGAACAGCTTAAAACGAGAATCCTAATGTGATTTCTTTATAATGGGTGTGTTCCTTATATTATCCTAGTGTCTAAACTCTTCGCCATGGCTGGACCCCCAAATAATATTACTTTACGTGCTAAGGGGTATCTAGAGAGTGGGATAGGTTTAATAACTACCGTAACCCTAACGCGTACCCTAACCCTAACCCCTACCCTAACCCTAACACGTACCCTAATCCTAACCCATACCCTAAACCGAGCCCTAACCCTAACACTAACCCTAACCCTAACCCATACCCTACGCCGTACCCGAAGCCCTCCCCGAACCCGTACCCTAAGCCGTACCCTAAGCCTAACCCTAAGGATAACCCTAACCCTAGGCTACCCTTGACTGCTTCTGCCTCCAATAGATTTCCTAAGCACTAGTGTTTGAAGGAACAGCTTAAAACGAGAATCCTAATGTGATTTCTTTATAATGGGTGTGTTCCTTATATTATCCTAGTGTCTAAACTCTTCTCCATGGCTGGACCCCCAAATAATATTACTTTACGTGCTAAGGGGTATCTAGAGAGTGGGATAGGTTTAATAACTACCGTAACCCTAACGTGTACCCTAACCCTAACCCCTACCCTAACCCTAACACGTACCCTAATCCTAACCCATACCCTAAACCGAGCCCTAACCCTAACACTAACCCTAACCCTAACACTTACCCTAATCCTAACCCATACCCTAAACCGAGCCCTAACCCTAACACTAACCCTAACCCTAACCCATACCCTACGATGTACCCGAACCCCTCCCCGAACCCGTAACCTAAGCCATACCCTAACCCTAACCATAAGCCTAACCCTAACCCTAGGCTACCCTTGACAGCTTCTGCCTCCAATAGATTTCCTAAGCACTTTTTTTTTAAGGAACAGCTTAAAAAGAGAATCCTAAGGTGATTTCTTTATAATGGGTGTGTTCCTTATCTTATCCTAGTGTCTAAACTCTTCTCCATGGCTGGACGCCCAAATAATATTCGTTTACGTGCTAAGGGGTATCTAGAGAGTGGGATAGGTTTAATAACTACCCTAACCCTAACGCGTACCCTAACCCTAACCCCTACCCTAACCCTAACACGTACCCTAATCCTAACCCGTACCCTAAACAGAGCCCTAACCCTAACACTAACCCTAACCCTAACCCATACCCTACGCCGTACCCGAACCCCTCCCCTAACCCGTACCCGAAGCCGTACCCTAAGCCTAACCCTAACCCTAGGCTACCATTGACTGCTTTTGACTCCAATAGATTTCCTAAGCACTAGTGTTTTAAGGAACACCTTAAAAAGAGAATCCTAATGTGATTTCTTTATAATGGGTGTGTTCCTTATCTTATCCTAGTGTCTAAACTCTTCTCCATGTCTGGACCCCCAGATAATATTCCTTTACGTGCTAAGGGGTATCTAGAGAGTGGGATAGGTTTAATAACTATCCTAACTCTAACGCGTACCCTAACCCTAACACCTACCCTAACCCTAACACGTACCCTTATCCTAAACTGTACCCTAAACGGACCCCAAACCCTAACACTAACCCTAACCCTAACCCTAACCCATACCCTACGCCGTACCCGATACCCTCCCCGAACCCGTACCCTAAGCCGTACCCTAAGCCTAACCCTAAGCCTAACCCTAACCCTAAGCTACCCTTGACTGCTTCTGCCTCCAGTAGATTTCCTAAGCACTAGTGTTTTAAGGAACAGCTTAAAAAGAGAATCCTAATGTCATTTCTTTATAATGGGTGTGTTCCTTATCTTATCCTAGTGTCTAAACACTTCTCCATGGCTGGACCCCCAAATAATATTCCTTTACGTGCTAAGGGGTATCTAGAGAGTGGGATACGTTTAATAACTACCCTAACCCTAATGCGTACCCTAACCCTAAACCCTACCCTAACCCTAACATGTACCCTAATCCTAACCTGTACCCTAAACCGAGCACTAACCCTAACACTAACCCTAACCCTAACCCTAACCCATACCCTATGCCATACCCGAACCCCTCCCCGAACCCGTACCCTAAGCCGTACCCTAAGCCTAACCCTAAGCGTAACCCTAACCCTAGGCTACCCTTTACTGCTTCTGCCTACAATAGACTTCCTAAGCACTAGTGTTTTAAGGAACAGCTTAAAAAGAGAATCCTAATGTGATTTCTTTATAATGGGTGTGTTCCTTATCTTATCCTAGTGTCTAAACACTTCTCCATGGCTGGACCCCCAAATAATATTCCTTTACGTGCTAAGGGGTATCTAGAGAGTGGGATAGGTTTAATAACTACCCTAACCCTAACGCATACCCTAACCCTAACCCCTACCCTAACCCTAACACGTACCCTAATCCTAACCCATACCCTAAACCGAGCCCTAACCTTAACACTAACCCTAACCCTAACCCATACCCTACGATGTACCCGAACCCCTCCCCGAACCCGTACCCTAAGCCATACCCTAACCCTAACCCTAAGCCTAACCCTAAACCTAGGCTACCCTTGACTGCTTCTGCCTCCAATAGATTTCCTAAGCACTATTTTTTTAAGGAACAGCTTAAAAAGAGAATCCTAAGGTGATTTCTTTATAATGGGTGTGTTCCTTATCTTATCCTAGTGTCTAAACTCTTCTCCATGGCTGGACCCCCAAATAATATTACTTTACGTGCTAAGGGGTATCTAGAGAGTGGGATAGGTTTAATAACTACCGTAACCCTAACGCGTACCCTAACCCTAACCCCTACCCTAACCCTAACACGTACCCTAATCCTAACCCGTACCCTAAACCGAGCTCTAAAGCTAAAACTAACCCTAACCCTAACCCATACCCTACGCCATACCCGAAGCCCTCCCCGAACCCGTACCCTAAGCCGTACCCTAACCCTAACCCTAAGCCTAACCCTAACCCTAGGCTACCCTTGACTGCTTCTGCCTCCAATAGATTTCCTAAGCACTAGTGTTTTAAGGAACAGCTTAAAAAGAGAATCCTAATGTGATTTCTTTATAATGGGTGTGTTCCTTATCTTATCCTAGTGTCTAAACTCTTCTCCATGGCTGGACCCCCAAATAGTATTCCTTTACGTGCTAAGGGGTATCTAGAGAGTGGGATAGGTTTAATAACTACCCTAAACCTAAAGCGTACCCTAACCCTAACCCCTACCCTAACCCTAACACGTACCCTAATCCTAACCCGTACCCTAACCCGAGCCCTAACCCTAACAAAAACCCTAACCCTAACCCTAACCCATACCCTACGCCGTACCCGAAGCCCTCCCCGAACCCGTACCCTAAGCCGTACCCTAAGCCTAACCCTAAGGATAACCCTAACCCTAGGCTACCCTTGACTGCTTCTGCCTCCAATAGATTTCCTAAGCACTAGTGTTTGAAGGAACAGCTTAAAACGAGAATCCTAATGTGATTTCTTTATAATGGGTGTGTTCCTTATATTATCCTAGTGTCTAAACTCTTCTCCATGGCTGGACCCCCAAATAATATTCCTTTACGTGCTAAGGGGTATCTAGAGAGTGGGATAGGTTTAATAACTACCCTAAACCTAAAGCGTACCCTAACCCTAACCCCTACCCTAACCTTAACACGTACCCTAATCCTAACCCGTACCCTAACCCGAGCCCTAACCCTAACAATAACCCTAACCCTAACCCTAACCCATACCCTACCGCATACCCGAACCCCTCCCCGAACCCGTACCCTAAGCCGTACCCTAAGCCTAACCCTAAGGATAACCCTAACCCTAGGCTACCCTTGACTGCTTCTGCCTCCAATAGATTTCCTAAGCACTAGTGTTTGAAGGAACAGCTTAAAACGAGAATCCTAATGTGATTTCTTTATAATGGGTGTGTTCCTTATATTATCCTAGTGTCTAAACTCTTCTCCATGGCTGGACCCCCAAATAATATTACTTTACGTGCTAAGGGGTATCTAGAGAGTGGGATAGGTTTAATAACTACCGTAACCCTAACGTGTACCCTAACCCTAACCCCTACCCTAACCCTAACACGTACCCTAATCCTAACGCATACCCTAAACCGAGCCCTAACCCTAACACTAACCCTAACCCTAACACTTACCCTAATCCTAACCCATACCCTAAACCGAGCCCTAACCCTAACACTAACCCTAACCCTAACCCATACCCTACGATGTACCCGAACCCCTCCCCGAACCCGTAACCTAAGCCATACCCTAACCCGAACCCTAAGCCTAACCCTAACCCTAGGCTACCCTTGACAGCTTCTGCCTCCAATAGATTTCCTAAGCACTATTTTTTTAAGGAACAGCTTAAAAAGAGAATCCTAAGGTGATTTCTTTATAATGGGTGTGTTCCTTATCTTATCCTAGTGTCTAAACTCTTCTCCATGGCTGGACCCCCAAATAATATTCCTTTACGTGCTAAGGGGTATCTAGAGAGTGGGATAGGTTTAATAACTACCCTAACCCTAACGCGTACCCTAACCCTAACCCCTACCCTAACCCTAACACGTACCCTAATCCTAACCCGTACACTAAACCGAGCCCTAACCCTAAAACTAACCCTAACCCTAACCCCTACCCTAACCCTAACACATAACCTAATCTTAACCCATACCCTAAACCGAGCCCTAACCCTAACACTAACCCTAACCCTAACCCTAACCCATACCCTACGCCGTACCCGAACCCCTCCCCAAACCCGTACACTAAGCCGTACCCTAAGCCTAACCCTAAGCCTAACCCTAACCCTAGGCTACCCTTGACTGCTTCTGCCTCCAATAGATTTCCTAAGCACTAGTGTTTGAAGGAACAGCTTAAAACGAGAATCCTAATGTGATTTCTTTATAATGGGTGTGTTCCTTATATTATCCTAGTGTCTAAACTCTTCTCCATGGCTGGACCCCCAAATAATATTCCTTTACGTGCTAAGGGGCATCTAGAGAGTGGGATAGGTTTAATAACTACACTAACCCTAATGCGTACTCTAACCCTAACCCCTACCCTAACCCTAACACGTACCCTAATCCTAACCCGTACCCTAAACCGAGCCCTAACCCTAACACTAACCCTAACCCTAACCCTAACCCATACCCTACGCCGTACCCGAAGCCCTCCCCGAACCCGTATCCTAAGCCGTACCCTAACCCTAACCCTAAGCCTAACCCTAACCCTAGGCTACCCATGACTGCTTCTGCCTCCAATAGAATTCCTAAGCACTAGTGTTTTAAGGAACAGCTTAAAAAGAGAATCCTAAGGTGATTTCTTTATAATGGGTGTGTTCCTTATCTTATCCTAGTGTCTAAACTCTTCTCCATGGTTGGACCCAAATAATATTCCTTTACGTGCTAAGGGGTATCTAGAGAGTGGGATAGGTTTAATAACTACCCTAACCCTAACGCGTACCCTAACCCTAAACCCTACCCTAACCCTAACACGTACCCTAACCCTAACCCTAACCCTAACCCTAACCCTAACCCTAACCCTAACCCTAACCCTAACCCTAACCCTAACCCTAACCCTAACCCTAACCCCTACCCTAACCCTAACACATACCCTAATCTTAACCCATACCCTAAACCGAGCCCTAACCCTAACCCATACCCTACGCCGTACCCGAACCCCTCCCCAAGCCCGTACACTAAGCCGTACCCTAAGCCTAACCCTAAGCCTAACCCTAACCCTAGGCTACCCTTGACTGCTTCTGCCTCCAATAGATTTCCTAAGCACTAGTGTTTGAAGGAACAGCTTAAAACGAGAATCCTAATGTGATTTCTTTATAATGGGTGTGTTCCTTATATTATCCTAGTGTCTAAACTCTTCTCCATGGCTGGACGCCCAAATAATATTCCTTTACGTGCTAAGGGGTATCTAGAGAGTGGGATAGGTTTAATAACTACACTAACCCTAATGCGTACTCTAACCCTAACCCCTACCCTAACCCTAACACGTACCCCAATCCTAACCCGTACCCTAAACCGAGCCCTAACCCTAACACTAACGCTAACCCTAACCATAACCCATACCCTACGCCGTACCCGAACCCCTCCCCAAACCCGTACCCTAAGCCGTATCCTAAGCCTAACCCTAAGCCTAACCCTAACCCTAGGCTACCCTTGACTGCTTCTGCCTCCAATAGATTTCCTAAGCACTAGTGTTTGAAGGAACAGCTGAAAACGAGAATCCTAATGTGATTTCTTTATAATGGGTGTGTTCCTTATATTATCCTAGTGTCTAAACTCTTCTCCATGGCTGGACCCCCAAATAATATTCCTTTACGTGCTAAGGGGTATCTAGAGAGTGGGATAGGTTTAATAACTACCCTAACCCTAACGCGTACCCTAACCCTAACCCCTACCCTAACCCTAACACGTACCCTAATCCTAACCCGTACCCTAAACCGAGCCCTAACCCTAACACTAACCCTAACCCTAACCCATACCATACGATGTACCCGAACCCCTCCCCGGACCCGTACCCTAAGCCATACCCTAACCCTAACCATAAGCCTAACCCTAACCCTATGCTACCCTTGACTGCTTCTGCCTCCAATAGATTTCCTAAGCACTATTTTTTTAAGGAACAGCTTAAAAAGAGAATCCTAAGGTGATTTCTTTATAATGGGTGTGTTCCTTATCTTATCCTAGTGTCTAAACTCTTCTCCATGGCTGGACCCCCAAATAATATTACTTTACGTGCTAAGGGGTATCTAGAGAGTGGGATAGGTTTAATAACTTCCGTAACCCTAACGCGTACCCTAACCCTAACACCTACCCTAACCCTAACACGTACCCTAATCCTAACCCGTACTCTAAACCGAGCCCTAACCCTAACACTAACCCTAACCCTAACCCATACCCTACGATGTACCCGAACCCCTCCCCGAACCCGTAACCTAAGCCACACCCTAACCCTAACCCTAAGCCTAACCCTAACCCTAGGCTACCCTTGACAGCTTCTGCCTCCAATAGATTTCCTAAGCACTATTTTTTTAAGGAACAGCTTAAAAAGAGAATCCTAAGGTGATTTCTTTATAATGGGTGTGTTCCTTATCTTATCCTAGTGTCTAAACTCTTCTCCATGGCTGGACCCCCAAATAATATTCCTTTACGTGCTAAGGGGTATCTAGAGAGTGGGATAGGTTTAATAACTACCGTAACCCTAACGCGTACCCTAACCCTAACCACTACCCTAACCCTAACACGTACCCTAATCCTAACCCGTACCCTAAACCGAGCTCTAAAGCTAAAACTAACCCTAACCCTAACCCGTACACTACGCCGTACCCGAAGCCCTCCCTGAACCCGTACCCTAAGCCGTACCCTAACCCTAACCCTAAGCCTAACCCTAACCCTAGGCTACCCTTGACTGCTTCTGCCTCCAATAGATTTCCTAAGCACTAGTGTTTTAAGGAACAGCTTAAAAAGAGAATCCTAATGTGATTTCTTTATAATGGGTGTGTTCCTTATCTTATCCTAGTGTCTAAACTCTTCTCCATGGCTGGACCCCCAAATAATATTCCTTTACGTGCTAAGGGGTATCTAGAGAGTGGGATAGGTTTAATAACTACCCTAAACCTAAAGCGTACCCTAACCCTAACCCCTACCCTAACCCTAACACGTACCCTAATCCTAACCCGTACCCTAACCCGAGCCCTAACCCTAACAATAACCCTAACCCTAACCCTAACCCATACCCTACGCCGTACCCGAACCCCTCCCCGAACCCGTACCCTAAGCCGTACCCTAAGCCTAACCCTAAGGATAACCCTAACCCTAGGCTACCCTTGACTGCTTCTGCCTCCAATAGATTTCCTAAGCACTAGTGTTTGAAGGAACAGCTTAAAACGAGAATCCTAATGTGATTTCTTTATAATGGGTGTGTTCCTTATCTTATCCTAGTGTCTAAACTCTTCTCCATGGCTGGACCCCCAAATAATATTACTTTACGTGCTAAGGGGTATCTAGAGAGTGGGATAGGTTTAATAACTACCGTAACCCTAACGTGTACCCTAACCCTAACCCCTACCCTAACCCTAACACGTACCCTAATCCTAACCCATACCCTAAACCGAGCCCTAACCCTAACACTAACCCTAACCCTAACACTTACCCTAATCCTAACCCATACCCTAAACCGAGCCCTAACCCTAACACTAACCCTAACCCTAACCCATACCCTACGATGTACCCGAACCCCTCCCCGAACCCGTAACCTAAGCCATACCCTAACCCTAACCATAAGCCTAACCCTAACCCTAGGCTACCCTTGACAGCTTCTGCCTCCAATAGATTTCCTAAGCACTATTTTTTTTAAGGAACAGCTTAAAAAGAGAATCCTAAGGTGATTTCTTTATAATGGGTGTGTTCCTTATCTTATCCTAGTGTCTAAACTCTTCTCCATGGCTGGACGCCCAAATAATATTCCTTTACGTGCTAAGGGGTATCTAGAGAGTGGGATAGGTTTAATAACTACCCTAAACCTAAAGCGTACCCTAACCCTAACCCCTACCCTAACCCTAACACGTACCCTAATCCTAACCCGTACCCTAACCCGAGCCCTAACCCTAACAACAACCCTAACCCTAACCCTAACCCATACCCTACGCCGTACCCGAACACCTCCCCGAACCCGTACCCTAAGCCGTACCCTAAGCCTAACCCTAAGCCTAACCCTAACCCTAGGCTACCCTTGACTGCTTCTGCCTCCAATAGATTTCCTAAGCACTAGTGTTTGAAGGAACAGCTTAAAACGAGAATCCTAATGTGATTTCTTTATAATGGGTGTGTTCCTTATCTTATCCTAGTGTCTAAACTCTTCTCCATGGCTGGACCCCCAAATAATATTCCTTTACGTGCTAAGGGGTATCTAGAGAGTGGGATAGGTTTAATAACTACCCTAACCCTAACGCGTACCCTAACCCTAACCCCTACCCTAACCCTAACACGTACCCTAATCCTAACCCGTACCCTAAACCGAGCCCTAACCCTAAAACTAACCCTAACCCTAACACCTACCCTAACCCTAACACATACCCTAATCTTAACCCATACCCTAAACCGAGCCCTAACCCTAACACTAACCCTAACCCTAACCCATACCCTACGCTGTACCCGAACCCCTCCCTGAACCCGTACCCTAAGCCGTACCCTAAGCCTAACCCTCACCCTAAGCCTAACCCTAGGCTACCCTTGACTGCTTCTGCCTCCAATAGATTTCCTAAGCACTTGTGTTTTAAGGAACAGCTTAAAAAGAGAATCCTAATGTGATTTCTTTATAATGGGTGTGTTCCTTATCTTATCCTAATGTCTAAACTCTTCTCCATGGCTGGACCCCCAAATAATATTCCTTTACGTGCTAAGGGGTATCTAGAGAGTGGGATAGGTTTAATAACTACCCTAACCCTAATGCGTACCCTAACCCTAACCCCTACCCTAACCCTAACACGTACCCTTATCCTAACCCGTACCCTAAACCGAGCCCGAACCCTAACAGTACCCATAACCCAAACCCTAACCCATACCCTACGCCATAGCCGAACCCCTCCACGAACCTGTATCCTAAGCCGAACCCTAAGCCTAACCCTCACCCTAAGCCTAACCCTAGGCTACCCTTGACTGCTTCAGCCTGCAATAGATTTCCTGAGCACTACTGTTTTAAGGAAGTGGTTAAAAAGAGAATCCTAATGTGACTTCTTTATAATGATGTGTTCCTTATCTTATCCTAGTTTCTAAACTCTTCTCCATGGCTGGACCCCCAAATAATATTCGTTTACGTGCTAAGGGGTATCTAGAGAGTGGGATAGGTTTAATAACTACCCTAACCCTAACGCGTACCCTAACCCTAACCCCTACCCTAACCCTAACACGTACCCTAATCCTAACCCGTACCCTAAACCGAGCCCTAACCCTAACACTAACCCTAACCCTAACCCATACCCTACGCCGTACCCGAACCCCTCCCCTAACCCGTACCCGAAGCCGTACCCTAAGCCTAACCCTAACCCTAGGCTACCATTGACTGCTTTTGACTCCAATAGATTTCCTAAGCACTAGTGTTTTAAGGAACACCTTAAAAAGAGAATCCTAATGTGATTTCTTTATAATGGGTGTGTTCCTTATCTTATCCTAGTGTCTAAACTCTTCTCCATGGCTGGACCCCCAGATAATATTCCTTTACGTGCTAAGGGGTATCTAGAGAGTGGGATAGGTTTAATAACTATCCTAACTCTAACGCGTACCCTAACCCTAACACCTACCCTAACCCTAACACGTACCCTTATCCTAAACTGTACCCTAAACGGACCCCAAACCCTAACACTAACCCTAACCCTAACCCTAACCCATACCCTACGCCGTACCCGATACCCTCCCCGAACCCTTACCCTAAGCCGTACCCTAAGCCTAACCCTAAGCCTAACCCTAACCCTAAGCTACCCTTGACTGCTTCTGCCTCCAGTAGATTTCCTAAGCACTAGTGTTTTAAGGAACAGCTTAAAAAGAGAATCCTAATGTCATTTCTTTATAATGGGTGTGTTCCTTATCTTATCCTAGTGTCTAAACACTTCTCCATGGCTGGACCCCCAAATAATATTCCTTTACGTGCTAAGGGGTATCTAGAGAGTGGGATACGTTTAATAACTACCCTAACCCTAATGCGTACCCTAACCCTAAACCCTACCCTAACCCGAACATGTACCCTAATCCTAACCTGTACCCTAAACCGAGCACTAACCCTAACACTAACCCTAACCCTAACCCTAACCCATACCCTACGCCATACCCGAACCCCTCCCCGAACCCGTACCCTAAGCCGTACCCTAAGCCTAACCCTAAGCGTAACCCTAACCCTAGGCTACCCTTTACTGCTTCTGCCTACAATAGACTTCCTAAGCACTAGTGTTTTAAGGAACAGCTTAAAAAGAGAATCCTAATGTGATTTCTTTATAATGGGTGTGTTCCTTATCTTATCCTAGTGTCTAAACACTTCTCCATGGCTGGACCCCCAAATAATATTCCTTTACGTGCTAAGGGGTATCTAGAGAGTGGGATAGGTTTAATAACTACCCTAACCCTAACGCGTACCCTAACCCTAACCCCTACCCTAACCCTAACACGTACCCTAATCCTAACCCATACCCTAAACCGAGCCCTAACCCTAACACTAACCCTAACCCTAACCCATACCCTACGATGTACCCGAACCCCTCCCCGAACCCGTACCCTAAGCCATACCCTAAACCTAACCCTAAGCCTAACCCTAAACCTAGGCTACCCTTGACTGCTTCTGCCTCCAATAGATTTCCTAAGCACTATTTTTTTAAGGAACAGCTTAAAAAGAGAATCCTAAGGTGATTTCTTTATAATGGGTGTGTTCCTTATCTTATCCTAGTGTCTAAACTCTTCTCCATGGCTGGACCCCCAAATAATATTACTTTACGTGCTAAGGGGTATCTAGAGTGTGGGATAGGTTTAATAACTACCGTAACCCTAACGCGTACCCTAACCCTAACCCCTACCCTAACCCTAACACGTACCCTAATCCTAACCCGTACCCTAAACCGAGCTCTAAAGCTAAAACTAACCCTAACCCTAACCCATACCCTATGCCATACCCGAAGCCCTCCCCGAACCCGTACCCTAAGCCGTACCCTAACCCTAACCCTAAGCCTAACCCTAACCCTAGGCTACCCTTGACTGCTTCTGCCTCCAATAGATTTCCTAAGCACTAGTGTTTTAAGGAACAGCTTAAAAAGAGAATCCTAATGTGATTTCTTTATAATGGGTGTGTTCCTTATCTTATCCTAGTGTCTAAACTCTTTTCCATGGCTGGACCCCCAAATAGTATTCCTTTACGTGCTAAGGGGTATCTAGAGAGTGGGATAGGTTTAATAACTACCCTAAACCTAAAGCGTACCCTAACCCTAACCCCTACCCTAACCCTAACACGTACCCTAATCCTAACCCGTACCCTAACCCGAGCCCTAACCCTAACAATAACCCTAACCCTAACCCTAACCCATACCCTACGCCGTACCCGAACCCCTCCCCGAACCCGTACCCTAAGCCGTACCCTAAGCCTAACCCTAAGGATAACCCTAACCCTAGGCTACCCTTGACTGCTTCTGCCTCCAATAGATTTCCTAAGCACTAGTGTTTGAAGGAACAGCTTAAAACGAGAATCCTAATGTGATTTCTTTATAATGGGTGTGTTCCTTATATTATCCTAGTGTCTAAACTCTTCTCCATGGCTGGACCCCCAAATAATATTCCTTTACGTGCTAAGGGGTATCTAGAGAGTGGGATAGGTTTAATAACTACCCTAAACCTAAAGCGTACCCTAAACCTAACCCCTACCCTAACCCTAACACGTACCCTAATCCTAACCCGTACCCTAACCCGAGCCCTAACCCTAACAATAACCCTAACCCTAACCCTAACCCATACCCTACGCCGTACCCGAACCCCTCCCCGAACCCGTACCCTAAGCCGTACCCTAAGCCTAACCCTAAGGATAACCCTAACCCTAGGCTACCCTTGACTGCTTCTGCCTCCAATAGATTTCCTAAGCACTAGTGTTTGAAGGAACAGCTTAAAACGAGAATCCTAATGTGATTTCTTTATAATGGGTGTGTTCCTTATATTATCCTAGTGTCTAAACTCTTCGCCATGGCTGGACCCCCAAATAATATTACTTTACGTGCTAAGGGGTATCTAGAGAGTGGGATAGGTTTAATAACTACCGTAACCCTAACGCGTACCCTAACCCTAACCCCTACCCTAACCCTAACACGTACCCTAATCCTAACCCATACCCTAAATCGAGCCCTAACCCTAACACTAACCCTAACCCTAACCCATACCCTACGCCGTACCCGAAGCCCTCCCCGAACCCGTACCCTAAGCCGTACCCTAAGCCTAACCCTAAGGATAACCCTAACCCTAGGCTACCCTTGACTGCTTCTGCCTCCAATAGATTTCCTAAGCACTAGTGTTTGAAGGAACAGCTTAAAACGAGAATCCTAATGTGATTTCTTTATAATGGGTGTGTTCCTTATATTATCCTAGTGTCTAAACTCTTCTCCATGGCTGGACCCCCAAATAATATTACTTTACGTGCTAAGGGGTATCTAGAGAGTGGGATAGGTTTAATAACTACCGTAACCCTAACGTGTACCCTAACCCTGACCCCTACCCTAACCCTAACACGTACCCTAATCCTAACCCATACCCTAAACCGAGCCCTAACCCTAACACTAACCCTAACCCTAACACTTACCCTAATCCTAACCCATACCCTAAACCGAGCCCTAACCCTAACACTAACCCTAACCCTAACCCATACCCTACGATGTACCCGAACCCCTCCCCGAACCCGTAACCTAAGCCATACCCTAACCCTAACCATAAGCCTAACCCTAACCCTAGGCTACCCTTGACAGCTTCTGCCTCCAATAGATTTCCTAAGCACTATTTTTTTTAAGGAACAGCTTAAAAAGAGAATCCTAAGGTGATTTCTTTATAATGGGTGTGTTCCTTATCTTATCCTAGTGTCTAAACTCTTCTCCATGGCTGGACGCCCAAATAATATTCCTTTACGTGCTAAGGGGTATCTAGAGAGTGGGATAGGTTTAATAACTACCCTAACCCTAACGCGTACCCTAACCCTAACCCCTACCCTAACCCTAACACGTACCCTAATCCTAACCCGTACCCTAAACCGAGCCCTAACCCTAAAACTAACCCTAACCCTAACACCTACCCTAACCCTAACACATACCCTAATCTTAACCCATACCCTAAACCGAGCCCTAACCCTAACACTAACCCTAACCCTAACCCATACCCTACGCCGTACCCGAACCCCTCCCCGAACCCGTACACTGAGCCGTACGCTAACCCTAACCCTAAGCCTAAACCTAACCCTAGGCTACCCTTGACTGCTTCTGCCTCCAATAGATTTCCTAAGCACTAGTGTTTTAAGGAACAGCTTAAAAAGAGAATCCTAATGTGATTTCTTTATAATGGGTGTATTCCTTATCTTATCCTAGTGTCTACACTCTTCTCCATGGCTGGACACCCAGATAATATTCCTTTACGTGCTAAGGGGTATCTAGAGAGTGGGATAGGTTTAATAACTATCCTAACTCTAACGCGTACCCTAACCCTAACCCCTACCCTAACCCTAACACGTACCCTAATCCTAACCCGTACCCTAAACGGACCCCAAACCCTAACACTAACCCTAACCCTAACCCATACCCTACGCCGTACCCGAACCCCTCCCTGAACCCGTACCCTAAGCCGTACCCTAAGCCTAACCCTCACCCTAAGCCTAACCCTAGGCTACCCTTGACTGCTTCTGCCTCCAATAGATTTCCTAAGCACTTGTGTTTTAAGGAACAGCTTAAAAAGAGAATCCTAATGTGATTTCTTTATAATGGGTGTGTTCCTTATCTTATCCTAATGTCTAAACTCTTCTCCATGGCTGGACCCCCAAATAATATTCCTTTACGTGCTAAGGGGTATCTAGAGAGTGGGATAGGTTTAATAACTACCCTAACCCTAATGCGTACCCTAACCCTAACCCCTACCCTAACCCTAACACGTACCCTTATCCTAACCCGTACCCTAAACCGAGCCCAAACCCTAACAGTACCCATAACCCAAACCCTAACCCATACCCTACGCCATAGCCGAACCCCTCCACGAACCTGTATCCTAAGCCGAACCCTAAGCCTAACCCTCACCCTAAGCCTAACCCTAGGCTACCCTTGACTGCTTCAGCCTGCAATAGATTTCCTGAGCACTACTGTTTTAAGGAAGTGGTTAAAAAGAGAATCCTAATGTGACTTCTTTATAATGATGTGTTCCTTATCTTATCCTAGTTTCTAAACTCTTCTCCATGGCTGGACCCCCAAATAATATTCGTTTACGTGCTAAGGGGTATCTAGAGAGTGGGATAGGTTTAATAACTACCCTAACCCTAACGCGTACCCTAACCCTAACCCCTACCCTAACCCTAACACGTACCCTAATCCTAACCCGTACCCTAAACAGAGCCCTAACCCTAACACTAACCCTAACCCTAACCCATACCCTACGCCGTACCCGAACCCCTCCCCTAACCCGTACCCGAAGCCGTACCCTAAGCCTAACCCTAACCCTAGGCTACCATTGACTGCTTTTGACTCCAATAGATTTCCTAAGCACTAGTGTTTTAAGGAACACCTTAAAAAGAGAATCCTAATGTGATTTCTTTATAATGGGTGTGTTCCTTATCTTATCCTAGTGTCTAAACTCTTCTCCATGGCTGGACCCCCAGATAATATTCCTTTACGTGCTAAGGGGTATCTAGAGAGTGGGATAGGTTTAATAACTATCCTAACTCTAACGCGTACCCTAACCCTAACACCTACCCTAACCCTAACACGTACCCTTATCCTAAACTGTACCCTAAACGGACCCCAAACCCTAACACTAACCCTAACCCTAACCCTAACCCATACCCTACGCCGTACCCGATACCCTCCCCGAACCCGTACCCTAAGCCGTACCCTAAGCCTAACCCTAAGCCTAACCCTAACCCTAAGCTACCCTTGACTGCTTCTGCCTCCAGTAGATTTCCTAAGCACTAGTGTTTTAAGGAACAGCTTAAAAAGAGAATCCTAATGTCATTTCTTTATAATGGGTGTGTTCCTTATCTTATCCTAGTGTCTAAACACTTCTCCATGGCTGGACCCCCAAATAATATTCCTTTACGTGCTAAGGGGTATCTAGAGAGTGGGATACGTTTAATAACTACCCTAACCCTAATGCGTACCCTAACCCTAAACCCTACCCTAACCCTAACATGTACCCTAATCCTAACCTGTACCCTAAACCGAGCACTAACCCTAACACTAACCCTAACCCTAACCCTAACCCATACCCTACGCCATACCCGAACCCCTCCCCGAACCCGTACCCTAAGCCGTACCCTAAGCCTAACCCTAAGCGTAACCCTAACCCTAGGCTACCCTTTACTGCTTCTGCCTACAATAGACTTCCTAAGCACTAGTGTTTTAAGGAACAGCTTAAAAAGAGAATCCTAATGTGATTTCTTTATAATGGGTGTGTTCCTTATCTTATCCTAGTGTCTAAACACTTCTCCATGGCTGGACCCCCAAATAATATTCCTTTACGTGCTAAGGGGTATCTAGAGAGTGGGATAGGTTTAATAACTACCCTAACCCTAACGCATACCCTAACCCTAACCCCTACCCTAACCCTAACACGTACCCTAATCCTAACCCATACCCTAAACCGAGCCCTAACCTTAACACTAACCCTAACCCTAACCCATACCCTACGATGTACCCGAACCCCTCCCCGAACCCGTACCCTAAGCCATACCCTAACCCTAACCCTAAGCCTAACCCTAACCCTAGGCTACCCTTGACTGCTTCTGCCTCCAATAGATTTCCTAAGCACTATTTTTTTAAGGAACAGCTTAAAAAGAGAATCCTAAGGTGATTTCTTTATAATGGGTGTGTTCCTTATCTTATCCTAGTGTCTAAACTCTTCTCCATGGCTGGACCCCCAAATAATATTACTTTACGTGCTAAGGGGTATCTAGAGAGTGGGATAGGTTTAATAACTACCGTAACCCTAACGCGTACCCTAACCCTAACCCCTACCCTAACCCTAACACGTACCCTAATCCTAACCCGTACCCTAAACCGAGCTCTAAAGCTAAAACTAACCCTAACCATAACCCATAACCTACGCCATACCCGAAGCCCTCCCCGAACCCGTACCCTAAGCCGTACCCTAACCCTAACCCTAAGCCTAACCCTAACCCTAGGCTACCCTTGACTGCTTCTGCCTCCAATAGATTTCCTAAGCACTAGTGTTTTAAGGAACAGCTTAAAAAGGGAATCCTAATGTGATTTCTTTATAATGGGTGTGTTCCTTATCTTATCCTAGTGTCTAAACTCTTCTCCATGGCTGGACCCCCAAATAGTATTCCTTTACGTGCAAAGGGGTATCTAGAGAGTGGGATAGGTTTAATAACTACCCTAAACCTAAAGCGTACCCTAACCCTAATCCCTACCCTAACCCTAACACGTACCCTAATCCTAACCCGTACCCTAACCCGAGCCCTAACCCTAACAAAAACCCTAACCCTAACCCTAACCCATACCCTACGCCGTACCCGAACCCCTCCCCGAACCCGTACCCTAAGCCGTACCCTAAGCCTAACCCTAAGGATAACCCTAACCCTAGGCTACCCTTGACTGCTTCTGCCTCCAATAGATTTCCTAAGCACTAGTGTTTGAAGGAACAGCTTAAAACGAGAATCCTAATGTGATTTCTTTATAATGGGTGTGTTCCTTATATTATCCTAGTGTCTAAACTCTTCTCCATGGCTGGACCCCCAAATAATATTCCTTTACGTGCTAAGGGGTATCTAGAGAGTGGGATAGGTTTAATAACTACCCTAAACCTAAAGCGTACCCTAAACCTAACCCCTACCCTAACCCTAACACGTACCCTAATCCTAACCCGTACCCTAACCCGAGCCCTAACCCTAACAATAACCCTAACCCTAACCCTAACCCATACCCTACGCCGTACCCGAACCCCTCCCCGAACCCGTACCCTAAGCCGTACCCTAAGCCTAACCCTAAGGATAACCCTAACCCTAGGCTACCCTTGACTGCTTCTGCCTCCAATAGATTTCCTAAGCACTAGTGTTTGAAGGAACAGCTTAAAACGAGAATCCTAATGTGATTTCTTTATAATGGGTGTGTTCCTTATATTATCCTAGTGTCTAAACTCTTCGCCATGGCTGGACCCCCAAATAATATTACTTTACGTGCTAAGGGGTATCTAGAGAGTGGGATAGGTTTAATAACTACCGTAACCCTAACGCGTACCCTAACCCTAACCCCTACCCTAACCCTAACACGTACCCTAATCCTAACCCATACCCTAAACCGAGCCCTAACCCTAACACTAACCCTAACCCTAACCCATACCCTACGCCGTACCCGAAGCCCTCCCCGAACCCGTACCCTAAGCCGTACCCTAACCCTAACCCTAAGCCTAACCCTAACCCTAGGCTACCCTTGACTGCTTCTGCCTCCAATAGATTTCCTAAGCACTAGTGTTTTAAGTAACAGCTTAAAAAGAGAATCCTAATGTGATTTCTTTATAATGGGTGTGTTCCTTATCTTATCCTAGTGTCTAAACTCTTCTCCATGGCTGGACCCCCAAATAATATTCCTTTACGTGCTAAGGGGTATCTAGAGAGTGGGATAGGTTTAATAACTACCCTAAACCTAAAGCGTACCCTAACCCTAACCCCTACCCTAACCCTAACACGTACCCTAATCCTAACCCGTACCCTAACCCGAGCCCTAACCCTAACAATAACCCTAACCCTAACCCTAACCCATACCCTACGCCATACCCGAACCCCTCCCCGAACCCGTACCCTAAGCCGTACCCTAAGCCTAACCCTAAGGATAACCCTAACCCTAGGCTACCCTTGACTGCTTCTGCCTCCAATAGATTTCCTAAGCACTAGTGTTTGAAGGAACAGCTTAAAACGAGAATCCTAATGTGATTTCTTTATAATGGGTGTGTTCCTTATATTATCCTAGTGTCTAAACTCTTCTCCATGGCTGGACCCCCAAATAATATTACTTTACGTGCTAAGGGGTATCTAGAGAGTGGGATAGGTTTAATAACTACCGTAACCCTAACGTGTAACCTAACCCTAACCCCTACCCTAACCCTAACACGTACCCTAATCCTAACCCATACCCTAAACCGAGCCCTAACCCTAACACTAACCCTAACCCTAACACTTACCCTAATCCTAACCCATACCCTAAACCGAGCCCTAACCCTAACACTAACCCTAACCCTAACCCATACCCTACGATGTACCCGAACCCCTCCCCGAACCCGTAACCTAAGCCATACCCTAACCCGAACCCTAAGCCTAACCCTAACCCTAGGCTACCCTTGACAGCTTCTGCCTCCAATAGATTTCCTAAGCACTATTTTTTTAAGGAACAGCTTAAAAAGAGAATCCTAAGGTGATTTCTTTATAATGGGTGTGTTCCTTATCTTATCCTAGTGTCTAAACTCTTCTCCATGGCTGGACCCCCAAATAATATTCCTTTACGTGCTAAGGGGTATCTAGAGAGTGGGATAGGTTTAATAACTACCCTAACCCTAACGCGTACCCTAACCCTAACCCCTACCCTAACCCTAACACGTACCCTAATCCTAACCCGTACACTAAACCGAGCCCTAACCCTAAAACTAACCCTAACCCTAACCCCTACCCTAACCCTAACACATAACCTAATCTTAACCCATACCCTAAACCGAGCCCTAACCCTAACACTAACCCTAACCCTAACCCTAACCCATACCCTACGCCGTACCCGAACCCCTCCCCAAACCCGTACACTAAGCCGTACCCTAAGCCTAACCCTAAGCCTAACCCTAACCCTAGGCTACCCTTGACTGCTTCTGCCTCCAATAGATTTCCTAAGCACTAGTGTTTGAAGGAACAGCTTAAAACGAGAATCCTAATGTGATTTCTTTATAATGGGTGTGTTCCTTATATTATCCTAGTGTCTAAACTCTTCTCCATGGCTGGACCCCCAAATAATATTCCTTTACGTGCAAAGGGGCATCTAGAGAGTGGGATAGGTTTAATAACTACACTAACCCTAATGCGTACTCTAACCCTAACCCCTACCCTAACCCTAACACGTACCCTAATCCTAACCCGTACCCTAAACCGAGCCCTAACCCTAACACTAACCCTAACCCTAACCCTAACCCATACCCTACGCCGTACCCGAAGCCCTCCCCGAACCCGTACCCTAAGCCGTACCCTAACCCTAACCCTAAGCCTAACCCTAACCCTAGGCTACCCATGACTGCTTCTGCCTCCAATAGAATTCCTAAGCACTAGTGTTTTAAGGAACAGCTTAAAAAGAGAATCCTAAGGTGATTTCTTTATAATGGGTGTGTTCCTTATTTATCCTAGTGTCTAAACTCTTCTCCATGGTTGGACCCAAATAATATTCCTTTACGTGCTAAGGGGTATCTAGAGAGTGGGATAGGTTTAATAACTACCCTAACCCTAACGCGTACCCTAACCCTAAACCCTACCCTAACCCTAACACGTACCCTAATCCTAACCCGTACCCTAAACCTAGCCCTAACCCTAACAATAACCCTAACCCTAACCCTAAACCATACCCTACGCCGTACCCAAACCCCTCCCCGAACCGGTAACCTAAGCCGTACCCTAAGCCTAACCCTAAGCCTCACCCTAACCCTAGGCTACCCTTGACTGCTTCTGCCTCCAATAGATTTCCTAAGCACTATTGTTTTAAGGAACGGCTTAAAAAGAGAATCCTAATGCGATTTCTTTATAATGGGTGTGTTCCTTATCTTATCCTAGTGTCTAAACTCTTCTCCATGGCTGGACCCCCAAATAATATTCCTTTACGTGCTAAGGGGTATCTAGAGATTGGGATAGGTTTAATAACTACACTAACCCTAATGCATACTCTAACCCTAACCCCTACCCTAACCCTAACACGTACCCTAATCCTAACCCGTACCCTAAACCGAGCCCTAACCCTAACACTAACCCTAACCCTAACCCTAACCCTTTCCCTACGATGTGCCCGAACCCCTCCCCGAACCCGTAACCTAAGCCATACCCTAACCCTAACCCTAAGCCTAACCCTAACCCTAGGCTACCCTTGACTGCTTCTGCCTCCAATAGATTTCCTAAGCACTATTATTTTAAGGAACAGCTTAAAAAGAGAATCCTAAGGTGATTTCTTTATAATGGGTGTGTTCCTTATCTTATCCTAGTGTCTAAACTCTTCTCCATGGTTGGACCCCCAAATAATATTCCTTTACGTGCTAAGGGGTATCTAGAGAGTGGGATAGGTTTAATAACTACCCTAACCCTAACGCGTACCCTAACCCTAACCCCTACCCTAACCCTAACACGTACCCTAATCCTAACCCGTACCCTAAACCGAGCCCTAACCCTAACCCTAACCCTAACCCTAACCCATACCCTACGCCGTACCCGAAACCCTCCCCGAACCCATACCCTAAGCCGTACCCTAAGCCTAACCCTCACCCTAAGCCTAACCCTATGCTACCCTTGACTTCTTCTGCCTCCAATAGATTTCCTAAGCACTTGTGTTTTAAGGAACAGCTTATAAAGAGAATCCTAATGTGATTTCTTTATAATGGGTGTGTTCCTTATCTTATCCTAGTGTCTAAACTCTTCTCCATGGCTGGACGCCCAAATAATATTCCTTTACGTGCTAAGGGGCATCTAGAGAGTGGGATAGGTTTAATAACTACCCTAACCCTAACGCGTACCCTAACCCTAACCCCTACCCTAACCCTAACACGTACCCTAATCCTAACCCATACCCTAAACCGAGCCCGAACCCTAACAGTACCCCTAACCCTAACCCTAACCCATACCCTACGCCATAGCCGAACCCCTCTACGAACCTGTATCCTAAGCCGAACCCTAAGCCTAACCCTCACCCTAAGCCTAACCCTAGGCTACCCTTGACTGCTTCAGCCTGCAATAGATTTCCTGAGCACTACTGTTTTAAGGAAGTGGTTAAAAAGAGAATCCTAATGTGACTTCTTTATAATGGGTGTGTTCCTTATCTTATCCTAGTTTCTAAACTCTTCTCCATGGCTGGACCCCCAAATAATATTCGTTTACGTGCTAAGGGGTATCTAGAGAGTGGGATAGGTTTAATAACTACCCTAACCCTAACGCGTACCCTAACCCTAACCCCTACCCTAACCCTAACACGTACCCTAATCCTAACCCGTAACCTAAACCGAGCCCTAACCCTAACAATAAACCTAACCCTAACCCATACCCTACGCCGTACCCGAACCCCTCCTCTAACCCGTACCCGAAGCCGTATCCTAAGCCTAACCCTAACCCTAGGCTACCCTTGACTGCTTCTGACTCCAATAGATTTCCTAAGCACTATTATTTTAAGGAACAGCTTAAAAAGAGAATCCTAATGTGATTTCTTTATAATGGGTGTGTTCCTTATCTTATCCTAATGTCTAAACTCTTCTCCATGGCTGGACCCCCAAATAATATTCCTTTACGTGCTAAGGGGTATCTAGAGAGTGGGATAGGTTTAATAACTACCCTAACCCTAATGCGTACCCTAACCCTAACCCCTACCCTAACCCTAACACGTACCCTTATCCTAACCCGTACCCTAAACCGAGCCCGAACCCTAACAGTACCCATAACCCAAACCCTAACCCATACCCTACGCCATAGCCGAACCCCTCCACGAACCTGTATCCTAAGCCGAACCCTAAGCCTAACCCTCACCCTAAGCCTAACCCTAGGCTACCCTTGACTGCTTCAGCCTGCAATAGATTTCCTGAGCACTACTGTTTTAAGGAAGTGGTTAAAAAGAGAATCCTAATGTGACTTCTTTATAATGATGTGTTCCTTATCTTATCCTAGTTTCTAAACTCTTCTCCATGGCTGGACCCCCAAATAATATTCGTTTACGTGCTAAGGGGTATCTAGAGAGTGGGATAGGTTTAATAACTACCCTAACCCTAACGCGTACCCTAACCCTAACCCCTACCCTAACCCTAACACGTACCCTAATCCTAACCCGTACCCTAAACCGAGCCCTAACCCTAACACTAACCCTAACCCTAACCCATACCCTACGCCGTACCCGAACCCCTCCCCTAACCCGTACCCGAAGCCGTACCCTAAGCCTAACCCTAACCCTAGGCTACCATTGACTGCTTTTGACTCCAATAGATTTCCTAAGCACTAGTGTTTTAAGGAACACCTTAAAAAGAGAATCCTAATGTGATTTCTTTATAATGGGTGTGTTCCTTATCTTATCCTAGTGTCTAAACTCTTCTCCATGGCTGGACCCCCAGATAATATTCCTTTACGTGCTAAGGGGTATCTAGAGAGTGGGATAGGTTTAATAACTATCCTAACTCTAACGCGTACCCTAACCCTAACACCTACCCTAACCCTAACACGTACCCTTATCCTAAACTGTACCCTAAACGGACCCCAAACCCTAACACTAACCCTAACCCTAACCCTAACCCATACCCTACGCCGTACCCGATACCCTCCCCGAACCCTTACCCTAAGCCGTACCCTAAGCCTAACCCTAAGCCTAACCCTAACCCTAAGCTACCCTTGACTGCTTCTGCCTCCAGTAGATTTCCTAAGCACTAGTGTTTTAAGGAACAGCTTAAAAAGAGAATCCTAATGTCATTTCTTTATAATGGGTGTGTTCCTTATCTTATCCTAGTGTCTAAACACTTCTCCATGGCTGGACCCCCAAATAATATTCCTTTACGTGCTAAGGGGTATCTAGAGAGTGGGATACGTTTAATAACTACCCTAACCCTAATGCGTACCCTAACCCTAAACCCTACCCTAACCCGAACATGTACCCTAATCCTAACCTGTACCCTAAACCGAGCACTAACCCTAACACTAACCCTAACCCTAACCCTAACCCATACCCTACGCCATACCCGAACCCCTCCCCGAACCCGTACCCTAAGCCGTACCCTAAGCCTAACCCTAAGCGTAACCCTAACCCTAGGCTACCCTTTACTGCTTCTGCCTACAATAGACTTCCTAAGCACTAGTGTTTTAAGGAACAGCTTAAAAAGAGAATCCTAATGTGATTTCTTTATAATGGGTGTGTTCCTTATCTTATCCTAGTGTCTAAACACTTCTCCATGGCTGGACCCCCAAATAATATTCCTTTACGTGCTAAGGGGTATCTAGAGAGTGGGATAGGTTTAATAACTACCCTAACCCTAACGCGTACCCTAACCCTAACCCCTACCCTAACCCTAACACGTACCCTAATCCTAACCCATACCCTAAACCGAGCCCTAACCCTAACACTAACCCTAACCCTAACCCATACCCTACGATGTACCCGAACCCCTCCCCGAACCCGTACCCTAAGCCATACCCTAAACCTAACCCTAAGCCTAACCCTAAACCTAGGCTACCCTTGACTGCTTCTGCCTCCAATAGATTTCCTAAGCACTATTTTTTTAAGGAACAGCTTAAAAAGAGAATCCTAAGGTGATTTCTTTATAATGGGTGTGTTCCTTATCTTATCCTAGTGTCTAAACTCTTCTCCATGGCTGGACCCCCAAATAATATTACTTTACGTGCTAAGGGGTATCTAGAGTGTGGGATAGGTTTAATAACTACCGTAACCCTAACGCGTACCCTAACCCTAACCCCTACCCTAACCCTAACACGTACCCTAATCCTAACCCGTACCCTAAACCGAGCTCTAAAGCTAAAACTAACCCTAACCCTAACCCATACCCTATGCCATACCCGAAGCCCTCCCCGAACCCGTACCCTAAGCCGTACCCTAACCCTAACCCTAAGCCTAACCCTAACCCTAGGCTACCCTTGACTGCTTCTGCCTCCAATAGATTTCCTAAGCACTAGTGTTTTAAGGAACAGCTTAAAAAGAGAATCCTAATGTGATTTCTTTATAATGGGTGTGTTCCTTATCTTATCCTAGTGTCTAAACTCTTTTCCATGGCTGGACCCCCAAATAGTATTCCTTTACGTGCTAAGGGGTATCTAGAGAGTGGGATAGGTTTAATAACTACCCTAAACCTAAAGCGTACCCTAACCCTAACCCCTACCCTAACCCTAACACGTACCCTAATCCTAACCCGTACCCTAACCCGAGCCCTAACCCTAACAATAACCCTAACCCTAACCCTAACCCATACCCTACGCCGTACCCGAACCCCTCCCCGAACCCGTACCCTAAGCCGTACCCTAAGCCTAACCCTAAGGATAACCCTAACCCTAGGCTACCCTTGACTGCTTCTGCCTCCAATAGATTTCCTAAGCACTAGTGTTTGAAGGAACAGCTTAAAACGAGAATCCTAATGTGATTTCTTTATAATGGGTGTGTTCCTTATATTATCCTAGTGTCTAAACTCTTCTCCATGGCTGGACCCCCAAATAATATTCCTTTACGTGCTAAGGGGTATCTAGAGAGTGGGATAGGTTTAATAACTACCCTAAACCTAAAGCGTACCCTAAACCTAACCCCTACCCTAACCCTAACACGTACCCTAATCCTAACCCGTACCCTAACCCGAGCCCTAACCCTAACAATAACCCTAACCCTAACCCTAACCCATACCCTACGCCGTACCCGAACCCCTCCCCGAACCCGTACCCTAAGCCGTACCCTAAGCCTAACCCTAAGGATAACCCTAAACCTAGGCTACCCTTGACTGCTTCTGCCTCCAATAGATTTCCTAAGCACTAGTGTTTGAAGGAACAGCTTAAAACGAGAATCCTAATGTGATTTCTTTATAATGGGTGTGTTCCTTATATTATCCTAGTGTCTAAACTCTTCGCCATGGCTGGACCCCCAAATAATATTACTTTACGTGCTAAGGGGTATCTAGAGAGTGGGATAGGTTTAATAACTACCGTAACCCTAACGCGTACCCTAACCCTAACCCCTACCCTAACCCTAACACGTACCCTAATCCTAACCCATACCCTAAATCGAGCCCTAACCCTAACACTAACCCTAACCCTAACCCATACCCTACGCCGTACCCGAAGCCCTCCCCGAACCCGTACCCTAAGCCGTACCCTAAGCCTAACCCTAAGGATAACCCTAACCCTAGGCTACCCTTGACTGCTTCTGCCTCCAATAGATTTCCTAAGCACTAGTGTTTGAAGGAACAGCTTAAAACGAGAATCCTAATGTGATTTCTTTATAATGGGTGTGTTCCTTATATTATCCTAGTGTCTAAACTCTTCTCCATGGCTGGACCCCCAAATAATATTACTTTACGTGCTAAGGGGTATCTAGAGAGTGGGATAGGTTTAATAACTACCGTAACCCTAACGTGTACCCTAACCCTGACCCCTACCCTAACCCTAACACGTACCCTAATCCTAACCCATACCCTAAACCGAGCCCTAACCCTAACACTAACCCTAACCCTAACACTTACCCTAATCCTAACCCATACCCTAAACCGAGCCCTAACCCTAACACTAACCCTAACCCTAACCCATACCCTACGATGTACCCGAACCCCTCCCCGAACCCGTAACCTAAGCCATACCCTAACCCTAACCATAAGCCTAACCCTAACCCTAGGCTACCCTTGACAGCTTCTGCCTCCAATAGATTTCCTAAGCACTATTTTTTTTAAGGAACAGCTTAAAAAGAAAATCCTAAGGTGATTTCTTTATAATGGGTGTGTTCCTTATCTTATCCTAGTGTCTAAACTCTTCTCCATGGCTGGACGCCCAAATAATATTCCTTTACGTGCTAAGGGGTATCTAGAGAGTGGGATAGGTTTAATAACTACCCTAACCCTAACGCGTACCCTAACCCTAACCCCTACCCTAACCCTAACACGTACCCTAATCCTAACCCGTACCCTAAACCGAGCCCTAACCCTAAAACTAACCCTAACCCTAACACCTACCCTAACCCTAACACATACCCTAATCTTAACCCATACCCTAAACCGAGCCCTAACCCTAACACTAACCCTAACCCTAACCCATACCCTACGCCGTACCCGAACCCCTCCCCGAACCCGTACACTGAGCCGTACGCTAACCCTAACCCTAAGCCTAAACCTAACCCTAGGCTACCCTTGACTGCTTCTGCCTCCAATAGATTTCCTAAGCACTAGTGTTTTAAGGAACAGCTTAAAAAGAGAATCCTAATGTGATTTCTTTATAATGGGTGTATTCCTTATCTTATCCTAGTGTCTACACTCTTCTCCATGGCTGGACACCCAGATAATATTCCTTTACGTGCTAAGGGGTATCTAGAGAGTGGGATAGGTTTAATAACTATCCTAACTCTAACGCGTACCCTAACCCTAACCCCTACCCTAACCCTAACACGTACCCTAATCCTAACCCGTACCCTAAACGGACCCCAAACACTAACACTAACCCTAACCCTAACCCATACCCTACGCCGTACCCGAACCCCTCCCTGAACCCGTACCCTAAGCCGTACCCTAAGCCTAACCCTCACCCTAAGCCTAACCCTAGGCTACCCTTGACTGCTTCTGCCTCCAATAGATTTCCTAAGCACTTGTGTTTTAAGGAACAGCTTAAAAAGAGAATCCTAATGTGATTTCTTTATAATGGGTGTGTTCCTTATCTTATCCTAATGTCTAAACTCTTCTCCATGGCTGGACCCCCAAATAATATTCCTTTACGTGCTAAGGGGTATCTAGAGAGTGGGATAGGTTTAATAACTACCCTAACCCTAATGCGTACCCTAACCCTAACCCCTACCCTAACCCTAACACGTACCCTTATCCTAACCCGTACCCTAAACCGAGCCCAAACCCTAACAGTACCCATAACCCAAACCCTAACCCATACCCTACGCCATAGCCGAACCCCTCCACGAACCTGTATCCTAAGCCGAACCCTAAGCCTAACCCTCACCCTAAGCCTAACCCTAGGCTACCCTTGACTGCTTCAGCCTGCAATAGATTTCCTGAGCACTACTGTTTTAAGGAAGTGGTTAAAAAGAGAATCCTAATGTGACTTCTTTATAATGATGTGTTCCTTATCTTATCCTAGTTTCTAAACTCTTCTCCATGGCTGGACCCCCAAATAATATTCGTTTACGTGCTAAGGGGTATCTAGAGAGTGGGATAGGTTTAATAACTACCCTAACCCTAACGCGTACCCTAACCCTAACCCCTACCCTAACCCTAACACGTACCCTAATCCTAACCCGTACCCTAAACAGAGCCCTAACCCTAACACTAACCCTAACCCTAACCCATACCCTACGCCGTACCCGAACCCCTCCCCTAACCCGTACCCGAAGCCGTACCCTAAGCCTAACCCTAACCCTAGGCTACCATTGACTGCTTTTGACTCCAATAGATTTCCTAAGCACTAGTGTTTTAAGGAACACCTTAAAAAGAGAATCCTAATGTGATTTCTTTATAATGGGTGTGTTCCTTATCTTATCCTAGTGTCTAAACTCTTCTCCATGGCTGGACCCCCAGATAATATTCCTTTACGTGCTAAGGGGTATCTAGAGAGTGGGATAGGTTTAATAACTATCCTAACTCTAACGCGTACCCTAACCCTAACACCTACCCTAACCCTAACACGTACCCTTATCCTAAACTGTACCCTAAACGGACCCCAAACCCTAACACTAACCCTAACCCTAACCCTAACCCATACCCTACGCCGTACCCGATACCCTCCCCGAACCCGTACCCTAAGCCGTACCCTAAGCCTAACCCTAAGCCTAACCCTAACCCTAAGCTACCCTTGACTGCTTCTGCCTCCAGTAGATTTCCTAAGCACTAGTGTTTTAAGGAACAGCTTAAAAAGAGAATCCTAATGTCATTTCTTTATAATGGGTGTGTTCCTTATCTTATCCTAGTGTCTAAACACTTCTCCATGGCTGGACCCCCAAATAATATTCCTTTACGTGCTAAGGGGTATCTAGAGAGTGGGATACGTTTAATAACTACCCTAACCCTAATGCGTACCCTAACCCTAAACCCTACCCTAACCCTAACATGTACCCTAATCCTAACCTGTACCCTAAACCGAGCACTAACCCTAACACTAACCCTAACCCTAACCCTAACCCATACCCTACGCCATACCCGAACCCCTCCCCGAACCCGTACCCTAAGCCGTACCCTAAGCCTAACCCTAAGCGTAACCCTAACCCTAGGCTACCCTTTACTGCTTCTGCCTACAATAGACTTCCTAAGCACTAGTGTTTTAAGGAACAGCTTAAAAAGAGAATCCTAATGTGATTTCTTTATAATGGGTGTGTTCCTTATCTTATCCTAGTGTCTAAACACTTCTCCATGGCTGGACCCCCAAATAATATTCCTTTACGTGCTAAGGGGTATCTAGAGAGTGGGATAGGTTTAATAACTACCCTAACCCTAACGCATACCCTAACCCTAACCCCTACCCTAACCCTAACACGTACCCTAATCCTAACCCATACCCTAAACCGAGCCCTAACCTTAACACTAACCCTAACCCTAACCCATACCCTACGATGTACCCGAACCCCTCCCCGAACCCGTACCCTAAGCCATACCCTAACCCTAACCCTAAGCCTAACCCTAACCCTAGGCTACCCTTGACTGCTTCTGCCTCCAATAGATTTCCTAAGCACTATTTTTTTAAGGAACAGCTTAAAAAGAGAATCCTAAGGTGATTTCTTTATAATGGGTGTGTTCCTTATCTTATCCTAGTGTCTAAACTCTTCTCCATGGCTGGACCCCCAAATAATATTACTTTACGTGCTAAGGGGTATCTAGAGAGTGGGATAGGTTTAATAACTACCGTAACCCTAACGCGTACCCTAACCCTAACCCCTACCCTAACCCTAACACGTACCCTAATCCTAACCCGTACCCTAAACCGAGCTCTAAAGCTAAAACTAACCCTAACCATAACCCATAACCTACGCCATACCCGAAGCCCTCCCCGAACCCGTACCCTAAGCCGTACCCTAACCCTAACCCTAAGCCTAACCCTAACCCTAGGCTACCCTTGACTGCTTCTGCCTCCAATAGATTTCCTAAGCACTAGTGTTTTAAGGAACAGCTTAAAAAGGGAATCCTAATGTGATTTCTTTATAATGGGTGTGTTCCTTATCTTATCCTAGTGTCTAAACTCTTCTCCATGGCTGGACCCCCAAATAGTATTCCTTTACGTGCAAAGGGGTATCTAGAGAGTGGGATAGGTTTAATAACTACCCTAAACCTAAAGCGTACCCTAACCCTAACCCCTACCCTAACCCTAACACGTACCCTAATCCTAACCCGTACCCTAACCCGAGCCCTAACCCTAACAAAAACCCTAACCCTAACCCTAACCCATACCCTACGCCGTACCCGAACCCCTCCCCGAACCCGTACCCTAAGCCGTACCCTAAGCCTAACCCTAAGGATAACCCTAACCCTAGGCTACCCTTGACTGCTTCTGCCTCCAATAGATTTCCTAAGCACTAGTGTTTGAAGGAACAGCTTAAAACGAGAATCCTAATGTGATTTCTTTATAATGGGTGTGTTCCTTATATTATCCTAGTGTCTAAACTCTTCTCCATGGCTGGACCCCCAAATAATATTCCTTTACGTGCTAAGGGGTATCTAGAGAGTGGGATAGGTTTAATAACTACCCTAAACCTAAAGCGTACCCTAAACCTAACCCCTACCCTAACCCTAACACGTACCCTAATCCTAACCCGTACCCTAACCCGAGCCCTAACCCTAACAATAACCCTAACCCTAACCCTAACCCATACCCTACGCCGTACCCGAACCCCTCCCCGAACCCGTACCCTAAGCCGTACCCTAAGCCTAACCCTAAGGATAACCCTAACCCTAGGCTACCCTTGACTGCTTCTGCCTCCAATAGATTTCCTAAGCACTAGTGTTTGAAGGAACAGCTTAAAACGAGAATCCTAATGTGATTTCTTTATAATGGGTGTGTTCCTTATATTATCCTAGTGTCTAAACTCTTCGCCATGGCTGGACCCCCAAATAATATTACTTTACGTGCTAAGGGGTATCTAGAGAGTGGGATAGGTTTAATAACTACCGTAACCCTAACGCGTACCCTAACCCTAACCCCTACCCTAACCCTAACACGTACCCTAATCCTAACCCATACCCTAAACCGAGCCCTAACCCTAACACTAACCCTAACCCTAACCCATACCCTACGCCGTACCCGAAGCCCTCCCCGAACCCGTACCCTAAGCCGTACCCTAACCCTAACCCTAAGCCTAACCCTAACCCTAGGCTACCCTTGACTGCTTCTGCCTCCAATAGATTTCCTAAGCACTAGTGTTTTAAGTAACAGCTTAAAAAGAGAATCCTAATGTGATTTCTTTATAATGGGTGTGTTCCTTATCTTATCCTAGTGTCTAAACTCTTCTCCATGGCTGGACCCCCAAATAATATTCCTTTACGTGCTAAGGGGTATCTAGAGAGTGGGATAGGTTTAATAACTACCCTAAACCTAAAGCGTACCCTAACCCTAACCCCTACCCTAACCCTAACACGTACCCTAATCCTAACCCGTACCCTAACCCGAGCCCTAACCCTAACAATAACCCTAACCCTAACCCTAACCCATACCCTACGCCATACCCGAACCCCTCCCCGAACCCGTACCCTAAGCCGTACCCTAAGCCTAACCCTAAGGATAACCCTAACCCTAGGCTACCCTTGACTGCTTCTGCCTCCAATAGATTTCCTAAGCACTAGTGTTTGAAGGAACAGCTTAAAACGAGAATCCTAATGTGATTTCTTTATAATGGGTGTGTTCCTTATATTATCCTAGTGTCTAAACTCTTCTCCATGGCTGGACCCCCAAATAATATTACTTTACGTGCTAAGGGGTATCTAGAGAGTGGGATAGGTTTAATAACTACCGTAACCCTAACGTGTAACCTAACCCTAACCCCTACCCTAACCCTAACACGTACCCTAATCCTAACCCATACCCTAAACCGAGCCCTAACCCTAACACTAACCCTAACCCTAACACTTACCCTAATCCTAACCCATACCCTAAACCGAGCCCTAACCCTAACACTAACCCTAACCCTAACCCATACCCTACGATGTACCCGAACCCCTCCCCGAACCCGTAACCTAAGCCATACCCTAACCCGAACCCTAAGCCTAACCCTAACCCTAGGCTACCCTTGACAGCTTCTGCCTCCAATAGATTTCCTAAGCACTATTTTTTTAAGGAACAGCTTAAAAAGAGAATCCTAAGGTGATTTCTTTATAATGGGTGTGTTCCTTATCTTATCCTAGTGTCTAAACTCTTCTCCATGGCTGGACCCCCAAATAATATTCCTTTACGTGCTAAGGGGTATCTAGAGAGTGGGATAGGTTTAATAACTACCCTAACCCTAACGCGTACCCTAACCCTAACCCCTACCCTAACCCTAACACGTACCCTAATCCTAACCCGTACCCTAAACCTAGCCCTAACCCTAACAATAACCCTAACCCTAACCCTAAACCATACCCTACGCCGTACCCAAACCCCTCCCCGAACCGGTAACCTAAGCCGTACCCTAAGCCTAACCCTAAGCCTCACCCTAACCCTAGGCTACCCTTGACTGCTTCTGCCTCCAATAGATTTCCTAAGCACTATTGTTTTAAGGAACGGCTTAAAAAGAGAATCCTAATGCGATTTCTTTATAATGGGTGTGTTCCTTATCTTATCCTAGTGTCTAAACTCTTCTCCATGGCTGGACCCCCAAATAATATTCCTTTACGTGCTAAGGGGTATCTAGAGATTGGGATAGGTTTAATAACTACACTAACCCTAATGCATACTCTAACCCTAACCCCTACCCTAACCCTAACACGTACCCTAATCCTAACCCGTACCCTAAACCGAGCCCTAACCCTAACACTAACCCTAACCCTAACCCTAACCCTTTCCCTACGATGTGCCCGAACCCCTCCCCGAACCCGTAACCTAAGCCATACCCTAACCCTAACCCTAAGCCTAACCCTAACCCTAGGCTACCCTTGACTGCTTCTGCCTCCAATAGATTTCCTAAGCACTATTATTTTAAGGAACAGCTTAAAAAGAGAATCCTAAGGTGATTTCTTTATAATGGGTGTGTTCCTTATCTTATCCTAGTGTCTAAACTCTTCTCCATGGTTGGACCCCCAAATAATATTCCTTTACGTGCTAAGGGGTATCTAGAGAGTGGGATAGGTTTAATAACTACCCTAACCCTAACGCGTACCCTAACCCTAACCCCTACCCTAACCCTAACACGTACCCTAATCCTAACCCGTACCCTAAACCGAGCCCTAACCCTAACCCTAACCCTAACCCTAACCCATACCCTACGCCGTACCCGAAACCCTCCCCGAACCCATACCCTAAGCCGTACCCTAAGCCTAACCCTCACCCTAAGCCTAACCCTATGCTACCCTTGACTTCTTCTGCCTCCAATAGATTTCCTAAGCACTTGTGTTTTAAGGAACAGCTTATAAAGAGAATCCTAATGTGATTTCTTTATAATGGGTGTGTTCCTTATCTTATCCTAGTGTCTAAACTCTTCTCCATGGCTGGACGCCCAAATAATATTCCTTTACGTGCTAAGGGGCATCTAGAGAGTGGGATAGGTTTAATAACTACCCTAACCCTAACGCGTACCCTAACCCTAACCCCTACCCTAACCCTAACACGTACCCTAATCCTAACCCATACCCTAAACCGAGCCCGAACCCTAACAGTACCCCTAACCCTAACCCTAACCCATACCCTACGCCATAGCCGAACCCCTCTACGAACCTGTATCCTAAGCCGAACCCTAAGCCTAACCCTCACCCTAAGCCTAACCCTAGGCTACCCTTGACTGCTTCAGCCTGCAATAGATTTCCTGAGCACTACTGTTTTAAGGAAGTGGTTAAAAAGAGAATCCTAATGTGACTTCTTTATAATGGGTGTGTTCCTTATCTTATCCTAGTTTCTAAACTCTTCTCCATGGCTGGACCCCCAAATAATATTCGTTTACGTGCTAAGGGGTATCTAGAGAGTGGGATAGGTTTAATAACTACCCTAACCCTAACGCGTACCCTAACCCTAACCCCTACCCTAACCCTAACACGTACCCTAATCCTAACCCGTAACCTAAACCGAGCCCTAACCCTAACAATAAACCTAACCCTAACCCATACCCTACGCCGTACCCGAACCCCTCCTCTAACCCGTACCCGAAGCCGTATCCTAAGCCTAACCCTAACCCTAGGCTACCCTTGACTGCTTCTGACTCCAATAGATTTCCTAAGCACTATTATTTTAAGGAACAGCTTAAAAAGAGAATCCTAAGGTGATATCTTTATAATGGGTGTGTTCCTTATCTTATCCTAGTGTCTAAACTCTTCTCCATGGTTGGACCCAAATAATATTCCTTTACGTGCTAAGGGGTATCTAGAGAGTGGGATAGGTTTAATAACTACCCTAACCCTAACGCGTACCCTAACCCTAAACCCTACCCTAACCCTAACACGTACCCTAATCCTAACCCGTACCCTAAACCTAGCCCTAACCCTAACAATAACCCTAACCCTAACCCTAACCCATACCCTACGGCGTACCCAAACCCCTCCCCGAACCAGTAACCTAAGCCGTACCCTAAGCCTAACCCTAAGCCTCACCCTAACCCTAGGCTACCCTTGACTGCTTCTGCCTCCAATAGATTTCCTAAGCACTATTGTTTTAAGGAACGGCTTAAAAAGAGAATCCTATTGTGATTTCTTTATAATGGGTGTGTTCCTTATCTTATCCTAGTGTCTAAACTCTTCTCCATGGCTGGACCCCCAAATAATATTCCTTTACGTGCTAAGGGGTATCTAGAGAGTGAAATAGGTTTAATAACTACCCTAACCCTAATGCGTACCCTAACCCTAAACCCTACCCTAACCCTAACACGTACCCTAATCCTAACCCGTACCCTAAACCGAGCCCTAACCCTAACACTAACCCTAACCCTAACCCTAACCCTAACCCATACCCTACGCCATACCCGAACCCCTCCCCGAAACCGTACCCTAAGCCGTACCCTAAGCCTAACCCTAAGCCTAACCCTAAACCTAGGCTACCCTTTACTGCTTCTGCCTACAATAGATTTCCTAAGCACTAGTGTTTTAAGGAACAGCTTAAAAAGAGAATCCTAATGTGATTTCTTTATAATGGGTGTGTTCCTTATCTTATCCTAGTGTCTAAACTCTTCTCCATGGCTGGACCCCCAAATAATATTCCTTTACGTGCTAAGGGGTATCTAGAGAGTGGGATAGGTTTAATAACTACCCTAACCCTAACACGTACCCTAACCCTAACCCCTACCCTAACCCTAACACGTACCCTAATCCTAACCCGTACCCTAAACCGAGCCCTAACCCTAAAACTAACCCTAACCCTAACCCCTACCCTAACCCTAACACATACCCTAATCTTAACCCATACCCTAAACCGAGCCCTAACCCTAACACTATCCCTAACCCTAACCCATACCCTACGCCGTACCCGAACCCCTCCCCAAACCCGTACACTAAGCCGTACCCTAAGCCTAACCCTAAGCCTAACCCTAACCCTAGGCTACCCTTGACTGCTTCTGCCTCCAATAGATTTCCTAAGCACTAGTGTTTGAAGGAACAGCTTAAAACGAGAATCCTAATGTGATTTCTTTATAATGGGTGTGTTCCTTATATTATCCTAGTGTCTAAACTCTTCTCCATGGCTGGACCCCCAAATAATATTCCTTTACGTGCTAAGGGGTATCTAGAGAGTGGGATAGGTTTAATAACTACACTAACCCTAATGCGTACTCTAACCCTAACCCCTACCCTAACCCTAACACGTACCCCAATCCTAACCCGTACCCTAAACCGAGCCCTAACCCTAACACTAACGCTAACCCTAACCATAACCCATACCCTACGCCGTACCCGAACCCCTCCCCAAACCCGTACCCTAAGCCGTACCCTAAGCCTAACCCTAAGCCTAACCCTAACCCTAGGCTACCCTTGACTGCTTCTGCCTCCAATAGATTTCCTAAGCACTAGTGTTTGAAGGAACAGCTGAAAACGAGAATCCTAAGGTGATTTCTTTATAATGGGTGTGTTCCTTATATTATCCTAGTGTCTAAACTCTTCTCCATGGCTGGACCCCCAAATAATATTCCTTTACGTGCTAAGGGGTATCTAGAGAGTGGGATAGGTTTAATAACTACCCTAACCCTAACGCGTACCCTAACCCTAACCCCTACCCTAACCCTAACACGTACCCTAATCCTAACCCGTACCCTAAACCGAGCCCTAACCCTAACACTAACCCTAACCCTAACCCATACCATACGATGTACCCGAACCCCTCCCCGGACCCGTACCCTAAGCCATACCCTAACCCTAACCATAAGCCTAACCCTAACCCTAGGCTACCCTTGACTGCTTCTGCCTCCAATAGATTTCCTAAGCACTATTTTTTTAAGGAACAGCTTAAAAAGAGAATCCTAAGGTGATTTCTTTATAATGGGTGTGTTCCTTATCTTATCCTAGTGTCTAAACTCTTCTCCATGGCTGGACCCCCAAATAATATTACTTTACGTGCTAAGGGGTATCTAGAGAGTGGGATAGGTTTAATAACTTCCGTAACCCTAACGCGTACCCTAACCCTAACCCCTACCCTAACCCTAACACGTACCCTAATCCTAACCCGTACCCTAAACCGAGCCCTAACCCTAACACTAACCCTAACCCTAACCCATACCCTACGATGTACACGAACCCCTCCCCGAACCCGTAACCTAAGCCACACCCTAACCCTAACCCTAAGCCTAACCCTAACCCTAGGCTACCCTTGACAGCTTCTGCCTCCAATAGATTTCCTAAGCACTATTTTTTTAAGGAACAGCTTAAAAAGAGAATCCTAAGGTGATTTCTTTATAATGGGTGTGTTCCTTATCTTATCCTAGTGTCTAAACTCTTCTCCATGGCTGGACCCCCAAATAATATTCCTTTACGTGCTAAGGGGTATCTAGAGAGTGGGATAGGTTTAATAACTACCGTAACCCTAACGCGTACCCTAACCCTAACCACTACCCTAACCCTAACACGTACCCTAATCCTAACCCGTACCCTAAACCGAGCTCTAAAGCTAAAACTAAACCTAACCCTAACCCGTACACTACGCCGTACCCGAAGCCCTCCCCGAACCCGTACCCTAAGCCGTACCCTAAACCTAACCCTAAGCCTAACCCTAACCCTAGGCTACCCTTGACTGCTTCTGCCTCCAATAGATTTCCTAAGCACTAGTGTTTTAAGGAACAGCTTAAAAAGAGAATCCTAATGTGATTTCTTTATAATGGGTGTGTTCCTTATCTTATCCTAGTGTCTAAACTCTTCTCCATGGCTGGACCCCCAAATAGTATTCCTTTACGTGCTAAGGGGTATCTAGAGAGTGGGATAGGTTTAATAACTACCCTAAACCTAAAGCGTACCCTAACCCTAACCCCTACCCTAACCCTAACACGTACCCTAATCCTAACCCGTACCCTAACCCGAGCCCTAACCCTAACAATAACCCTAACCCTAACCCTAACCCATACCCTACGCCGTACCCGAACCCCTCCCCGAACCCGTACCCTAAGCCGTACCCTAAGCCTAACCCTAAGGATAACCCTAACCCTAGGCTACCCTTGACTGCTTCTGCCTCCAATAGATTTCCTAAGCACTAGTGTTTGAAGGAACAGCTTAAAACGAGAATCCTAATGTGATTTCTTTATAATGGGTGTGTTCCTTATATTATCCTAGTGTCTAAACTCTTCTCCATGGCTGGACCCCCAAATAATATTCCTTTACGTGCTAAGGGGTATCTAGAGAGTGGGATAGGTTTAATAACTACCCTAAACCTAAAGCGTACCCTAAACCTAACCCCTACCCTAACCCTAACACGTACCCTAATCCTAACCCGTACCCTAACCCGAGCCCTAACCCTAACAATAACCCTAACCCTAACCCTAACCCATACCCTACGCCGTACCCGAACCCCTCCCCGAACCCGTACCCTAAGCCGTACCCTAAGCCTAACCCTAAGGATAACCCTAACCCTAGGCTACCCTTGACTGCTTCTGCCTCCAATAGATTTCCTAAGCACTAGTGTTTGAAGGAACAGCTTAAAACGAGAATCCTAATGTGATTTCTTTATAATGGGTGTGTTCCTTATATTATCCTAGTGTCTAAACTCTTCGCCATGGCTGGAACCCCAAATAATATTACTTTACGTGCTAAGGGGTATCTAGAGAGTGGGATAGGTTTAATAACTACCGTAACCCTAACGCGTACCCTAACCCTAACCCCTACCCTAACCCTAACACGTACCCTAATCCTAACCCATACCCTAAACCGAGCCCTAACCCTAACACTAACCCTAACCCTAACCCATACCCTACGCCGTACCCGAAGTCCTCCCCGAACCCGTACCCTAAGCCGTACCCTAAGCCTAACCCTAAGGATAACCCTAACCCTAGGCTACCCTTGACTGCTTCTGCCTCCAATAGATTTCCTAAGCACTAGTGTTTGAAGGAACAGCTTAAAACGAGAATCCTAATGTGATTTCTTTATAATGGGTGTGTTCCTTATATTATCCTAGTGTCTAAACTCTTCTCCATGGCTGGACCCCCAAATAATATTACTTTACGTGCTAAGGGGTATCTAGAGAGTGGGATAGGTTTAATAACTACCGTAACCCTAACGTGTACCCTAACCCTAACCCCTACCCTAACCCTAACACGTACCCTAATCCTAACCCATACCCTAAACCGAGCCCTAACCCTAACACTAACCCTAACCCTAACACTTACCCTAATCCTAACCCATACCCTAAACCGAGCCCTAACCCTAACACTAACCCTAACCCTAACCCATACCCTACGATGTACCCGAACCCCTCCCCGAACCCGTAACCTAAGCCATACCCTAACCCTAACCATAAGCCTAACCCTAACCCTAGGCTACCCTTGACAGCTTCTGCCTCCAATAGATTTCCTAAGCACTATTTTTTTTAAGGAACAGCTTAAAAAGAGAATCCTAAGGTGATTTCTTTATAATGGGTGTGTTCCTTATCTTATCCTAGTGTCTAAACTCTTCTCCATGGCTGGACGCCCAAATAATATTCCTTTACGTGCTAAGGGGTATCTAGAGAGTGGGATAGGTTTAATAACTACCCTAACCCTAACGCGTACCCTAACCCTAACCCCTACCCTAACCCTAACACGTACCCTAATCCTAACCCGTACCCTAAACCGAGCCCTAACCCTAAAACTAACCCTAACCCTAACACCTACCCTAACCCTAACACATACCCTAATCTTAACCCATACCCTAAACCGAGCCCTAACCCTAACACTAACCCTAACCCTAACCCATACCCTACGCCGTACCCGAACCCCTCCCCGAACCCGAACCCTGAGCCGTACGCTAACCCAAACCCTAAGCCTAAACCTAACCCTAGGCTACCCTTGACTGCTTCTGCCTCCAATAGATTTCCTAAGCACTAGTGTTTTAAGTAACAGCTTAAAAAGAGAATCCTAATGTGATTTCTTTATAATGGGTGTGTTCCTTATCTTATCCTAATGTCTAAACTCTTCTCCATGGCTGGACCCCCAAATAATATTCCTTTACGTGCTAAGGGGTATCTAGAGAGTGGGATAGGTTTAATAACTACCCTAACCCTAATGCGTACCCTAACCCTAACCCCTACCCTAACCCTAACACGTACCCTTATCCTAACCCGTACCCTAAACCGAGCCCGAACCCTAACAGTACCCATAACCCAAACCCTAACCCATACCCTACGCCATAGCCGAACCCCTCCACGAACCTGTATCCTAAGCCGAACCCTAAGCCTAACCCTCACCCTAAGCCTAACCCTAGGCTACCCTTGACTGCTTCAGCCTGCAATAGATTTCCTGAGCACTACTGTTTTAAGGAAGTGGTTAAAAAGAGAATCCTAATGTGACTTCTTTATAATGATGTGTTCCTTATCTTATCCTAGTTTCTAAACTCTTCTCCATGGCTGGACCCCCAAATAATATTCGTTTACGTGCTAAGGGGTATCTAGAGAGTGGGATAGGTTTAATAACTACCCTAACCCTAACGCGTACCCTAACCCTAACCCCTACCCTAACCCTAACACGTACCCTAATCCTAACCCGTACCCTAAACCGAGCCCTAACCCTAACACTAACCCTAACCCTAAACCATACCCTACGCCGTACCCGAACCCCTCCCCTAACCCGTACCCGAAGCCGTACCCTAAGCCTAACCCTAACCCTAGGCTACCATTGACTGCTTTTGACTCCAATAGATTTCCTAAGCACTAGTGTTTTAAGGAACACCTTAAAAAGAGAATCCTAATGTGATTTCTTTATAATGGGTGTGTTCCTTATCTTATCCTAGTGTCTAAACTCTTCTCCATGGCTGGACCCCCAGATAATATTCCTTTACGTGCTAAGGGGTATCTAGAGAGTGGGATAGGTTTAATAACTATCCTAACTCTAACGCGTACCCTAACCCTAACACCTACCCTAACCCTAACACGTACCCTTATCCTAAACTGTACCCTAAACGGACCCCAAACCCTAACACTAACCCTAACCCTAACCCTAACCCATACCCTACGCCGTACCCGATACCCTCCCCGAACCCGTACCCTAAGCCGTACCCTAAGCCTAACCCTAAGCCTAACCATAACCCTAAGCTACCCTTGACTGCTTCTGCCTCCAGTAGATTTCCTAAGCACTAGTGTTTTAAGGAACAGCTTAAAAAGAGAATCCTAATGTCATTTCTTTATAATGGGTGTGTTCCTTATCTTATCCTAGTGTCTAAACACTTCTCCATGGCTGGACCCCCAAATAATATTGCTTTACGTGCTAAGGGGTATCTAGAGAGTGGGATACGTTTAATAACTACCCTAACCCTAATGCGTACCCTAACCCTAAACCCTACCCTAACCCTAACATGTACCCTAATCCTAACCTGTACCCTAAACCGAGCACTAACCCTAACACTAACCCTAACCCTAACCCTAACCCATACCCTACGCCATACCCGAACCCCTCCCCGAACCCGTACCCTAAGCCGTACCCTAAGCCTAACCCTAAGCGTAACCCTAACCCTAGGCTACCCTTTACTGCTTCTGCCTACAATAGACTTCCTAAGCACTAGTGTTTTAAGGAACAGCTTAAAAAGAGAATCCTAATGTGATTTCTTTATAATGGGTGTGTTCCTTATCTTATCCTAGTGTCTAAACACTTCTCCATGGCTGGACCCCCAAATAATATTCCTTTACGTGCTAAGGGGTATCTAGAGAGTGGGATAGGTTTAATAACTACCGTAACCCTAACGCGTACCCTAACCCTAACCCCTACCCTAACCCTAACACGTACCCTAATCCTAACCCATACCCTAAACCGAGCCCTAACCCTAACACTAACCCTAACCCTAACCCATACCCTACGCCGTACCCGAAGCCCTCCCCGAACCCGTACCCTAAGCCGTACCCTAACCCTAACCCTAAGCCTAACCCTAACCCTAGGCTACCCTTGACTGCTTCTGCCTCCAATAGATTTCCTAAGCACTAGTGTTTTAAGTAACAGCTTAAAAAGAGAATCCTAATGTGATTTCTTTATAATGGGTGTGTTCCTTATCTTATCCTAGTGTCTAAACTCTTCTCCATGGCTGGACCCCCAAATAATATTCCTTTACGTGCTAAGGGGTATCTAGAGAGTGGGATAGGTTTAATAACTACCCTAAACCTAAAGCGTACCCTAACCCTAACCCCTACCCTAACCCTAACACGTACCCTAATCCTAACCCGTACCCTAACCCGAGCCCTAACCCTAACAATAACCCTAACCCTAACCCTAACCCATACCCTACGCCATACCCGAACCCCTCCCCGAACCCGTACCCTAAGCCGTACCCTAAGCCTAACCCTAAGGATAACCCTAACCCTAGGCTACCCTTGACTGCTTCTGCCTCCAATAGATTTCCTAAGCACTAGTGTTTGAAGGAACAGCTTAAAACGAGAATCCTAATGTGATTTCTTTATAATGGGTGTGTTCCTTATATTATCCTAGTGTCTAAACTCTTCTCCATGGCTGGACCCCCAAATAATATTACTTTACGTGCTAAGGGGTATCTAGAGAGTGGGATAGGTTTAATAACTACCGTAACCCTAACGTGTACCCTAACCCTAACCCCTACCCTAACCCTAACACGTACCCTAATCCTAACCCATACCCTAAACCGAGCCCTAACCCTAACACTAACCCTAACCCTAACACTTACCCTAATCCTAACCCATACCCTAAACCGAGCCCTAACCCTAACACTAACCCTAACCCTAACCCATACCCTACGATGTACCCGAACCCCTCCCCGAACCCGTAACCTAAGCCATACCCTAACCCGAACCCTAAGCCTAACCCTAACCCTAGGCTACCCTTGACAGCTTCTGCCTCCAATAGATTTCCTAAGCACTATTTTTTTAAGGAACAGCTTAAAAAGAGAATCCTAAGGTGATTTCTTTATAATGGGTGTGTTCCTTATCTTATCCTAGTGTCTAAACTCTTCTCCATGGCTGGACCCCCAAATAATATTCCTTTACGTGCTAAGGGGTATCTAGAGAGTGGGATAGGTTTAATAACTACCCTAAACCTAAAGCGTACCCTAACCCTAACCCCTACCCTAACCCTAACACGTAACCTAATCCTAACCCGTACCCTAACCCGAGCCCTAACCATAACAATAACCCTAACCCATACCCTACGCCGTACCCGAACACCTCCCCGAACCCGTACCCTAAGCCATACCCTAAGCCTAACCCTAAGGATAACCCTAACCCTAGGCTACCCTTGACTGCTTCTGCCTCCAATAGATTTCCTAAGCACTAGTGTTTGAAGGAACAGCTTAAAACGAGAATCCTAATGTGATTTCTTTATAATGGGTGTGTTCCTTATCTTATCCTAGTGTCTAAACTCTTCTCCATGGCTGGACCCCCAAATAATATTCCTTTACGTGCTAAGGGGTATCTAGAGAGTGGGATAGGTTTAATAACTACCCTAACCCTAACGCGTACCCTAACCCTAACCCCTACCCTAACCCTAACACGTACCCTAATCCTAACCCGTACCCTAAACCGAGCCCTAACCCTAAAACTAACCCTAACCCTAACACCTACCCTAACCCTAACACATACCCTAATCTTAACCCATACCCTAAACCGAGCCCTAACCCTAACACTAACCCTAACCCTAACCCATACCCTACGCCGTACCCGAACCCCTCCCCGAACCCGTACCCTGAGCCGTACGCTAACCCTAACCCTAAGCCTAACCCTAACACTAGGCTACCCTTGACTGCTTCTGCCTCCAATAGATTTCCTAAGCACTAGTGTTTTAAGGAACAGCTTAAAAAGAGAATCCTAATGTGATTTCTTTATAATGGGTGTGTTCCTTATCTTATCCTAGTGTCTAAACTCTTCTCCATGGCTGGACACCCAAATAATATTCCTTTACGTGCTAAGGGGTATCTAGAGAGTGGGATAGGTTTAATAACTATCCTAACTCTAACGCGTACCCTAACCCTAACACCTACACTATCCCTAACACGTACCCTAAACCTAACCTGTACCCTAAACGGACCCCAAACCCTAACACTAACCCTAACCCTAACCCATACCCTACGTCGTACCCGATACCCTCCCTGAACCCGTACCCTAAGCCGTACGCTAACCCTAACCCTAAGCCGAACCCTAACACTAGGCTACCCTTGACTGCTTCTGCCTCCAATAGATTTCCTAAGCACTAGTGTTTTAAGGAATAGCTTAAAAAGAGAATCCTAATGTGATTTCTTTATAATGGGTGTGTACCTTATCTTATCCTAGTGTCTAAACTCTTCTCCATGGCTGGACCCCCAAATAATATTCCTTTACGTGCTAAGGGGTATCTAGAGAGTGGGATAGGTTTAATAACTATCGTAAACCTAACGCGTACCCTAACCCTAACCCCTACCCTAACCCTAACACGTACCCTAATCCTAACCCGTACCCTAAAATGAGCCCTAACCCTAACCCTAACCCTAACCCTAACCCTAACACATACCCTACGCCGTACCCGAACCCCTCCCCGAACCGGTACCCTAAGCCGTACCCTAAGCCTAACCCTCACCCTAAGCCTAACCCTAGGCTACCCTTGACTGCTTCTGCCTCCAATAGATTTCCTAAGCACTTGTGTTTTAAGGAACAGCTTAAAAAGAGAATCCTAATGTGATTTCTTTATAATGGATGTGTTCCTTATCTTATCCTAATGTCTAAACTCTTCTCCATGGCTGGACCCCCAAATAATATTCCTTTACGTGCTAAGGGGTATCTAGAGAGTGGGATAGGTTTAATAACTACCCTAACCCTAATGCGTACCCTAACCCTAACCCCTACCCTAACCCTAACACGTACCCTTATCCTAACCCGTACCCTAAACCGAGCCCGAACCCTAACAGTACCCATAACCCAAACCCTAACCCATACCCTACGCCATAGCCGAACCCCTCCACGAACCTGTATCCTAAGCCGAACCCTAAGCCTAACCCTCACCCTAAGCCTAACCCTAGGCTACCCTTGACTCCTTCAGCCTGCAATAGATTTCCTGAGCACTACTGTTTTAAGGAAGTGGTTAAAAAGAGAATCCTAATGTGACTTCTTTATAATGATGTGTTCCTTATCTTATCCTAGTTTCTAAACTCTTCTCCATGGCTGGACCCCCAAATAATATTCGTTTACGTGCTAAGGGGTATCTAGAGAGTGGGATAGGTTTAATAACTACCCTAACCCTAACGCGTAACCTAACCCTAACCCCTACCCTAACCCTAACACGTACCCTAATCCTAACCCGTACCCTAAACCGAGCCCTAACCCTAACACTAACCCTAACCCTAACCCATACCCTACGCCGTACCCGAACCCCTCCCCTAACCCGTACCCGAAGCCGTACCCTAAGCCTAACCCTAACCCTAGGCTACCATTGACTGCTTCTGACTCCAATAGATTTCCTAAGCACTAGTGTTTTAAGGAACACCTTAAAAAGAGAATCCTAATGTGATTTCTTTATAATGGGTGTGTTCCTTATCTTATCCTAGTGTCTAAACTCTTCTCCATGGCTGGACCCCCAGATAATATTCCTTTACGTGCTAAGGGGTATCTAGAGAGTGGGATAGGTTTAATAACTATCCTAACTCTAACGCGTACCCTAACCCTAACACCTACCCTAACCCTAACACGTACCCTTATCCTAAACTGTACCCTAAACGGACCCCAAACCCTAACACTAACCCTAACCCTAACCCTAACCCATACCCTACGCCGTACCCGATACCCTCCCCGAACCCGTACCCTAAGCCATACCCTAAGCCTAACCCTAAGCCTAACCCTAACCCTAAGCTACCCTTGACTGCTTCTGCCTCCAGTAGATTTCCTAAGCACTAGTGTTTTAAGGAACAGCTTAAAAAGAGAATCCTAATGTCATTTCTTTATAATGGGTGTGTTCCTTATCTTATCCTAGTGTCTAAACACTTCTCCATGGCTGGACCCCCAAATAATATTCCTTTACGTGCTAAGGGGTATCTAGAGAGTGGGATAGGTTTAATAACTACCCTAACCCTAATGCGTACCCTAACCCTAAACCCTACCCTAACCCTAACATGTACCCTAATCCTAACCTGTACCCTAAACCGAGCACTAACCCTAACACTAACCCTAACCCTAACCCTAACCCATACCCTACGCCGTACCCGAACCCCTCCCCGAACCCGTACCCTAAGCCGTACCCTAAGCCTAACCCTAAGCCTAACCCTAACCCTAGGCTACCCTTTACTGCTTCTGCCTACAATAGACTTCCTAAGCACTAGTGTTTTAAGGAACAGCTTAAAAAGAGAATCCTAATGTGATTTCTTTATAATGGGTGTGTTCCTTATCTTATCCTATTGTCTAAACACTTCTCCATGGCTGGACCCCCAAATAATATTCCTTTACGTGCTAAGGGGTATCTAGAGAGTGGGATAGGTTTAATAACTACCCTAACCCTAACGCGTACCCTAACCCTAACCCCTACCCTAACCCTAACACGTACCCTAATCCTAACCCATACCCTAAACCGAGCCCTAACCCTAACCCTAACCCATACCCTACGATGTACCCGAACCCCTCCCCGAACCCGTACCCAAAGCCATACCCTAACCCTAACCCTAAGCCTAACCCTAACCCTAGGCTACCCTTTACTGCTTCTGCCTACAATAGACTTCCTAAGCACTAGTGTTTTAAGGAACAGCTTAAAAAGAGAATCCTAATGTGATTTCTTTATAATGGGTGTGTTCCTTATCTTATCCTATTGTCTAAACACTTCTCCATGGCTGGACCCCCAAATAATATTCCTTTACGTGCTAAGGGGTATCTAGAGAGTGGGATAGGTTTAATAACTACCCTAACCCTAACGCGTACCCTAACCCTAACCCCTACCCTAACCCTAACACGTACCCTAATCCTAACCCATACCCTAAACCGAGCCCTAACCCTAACCCTAACCCATACCCTACGATGTACCCGAACCCCTCCCCGAACCCGTACCCAAAGCCATACCCTAACCCTAACCCTAAGCCTAACCCTAACCCTAGGCTACCCTTGACTGCTTCTGCCTCCAATAGATTTCCTAAGCACTATTTTTTTAAGGAACAGCTTAAGAAGAGAATCCTAAGGTGATTTCTTTATAATGGGTGTGTTCCTTATCTTATCCTAGTGTCTAAACTCTTCTCCATGGCTGGACCCCCAAATAATATTACTTTACGTGCTAAGGGGTATCTAGAGAGTGGGATAGGTTTAATAACTTCCGTAACCCTAACGCGTACCCTAACCCTAACCCCTACCCTAACCCTAACACGTACCCTAATCCTAACCCGTACCCTAAACCGAGCTCTAAAGCTAAAACTAACCCTAACCCTAACCCATACCCTACGCCATACCCGAAGCCCTCCCCGAACCCGTACCCTAAGCCGTACCCTAACCCTAACCCTAAGCCTAACCCTAACCCTAGGCTACCCTTGACTGCTTCTGCCTCCAATAGATTTCCTAAGCACTAGTGTTTTAAGGAACAGCTTAAAAAGAGAATCCTAATGTGATTTCTTTATAATGGGTGTGTTCCTTATCTTATCCTAGTGTCTAAACTCTTCTCCATGGCTGGACCCCCAAATAGTATTCCTTTACGTGCTAAGGGGTATCTAGAGAGTGGGATAGGTTTAATAACTACCCTAAACCTAAAGCGTACCCTAACCCTAACCCCTACCCTAACCCTAACACGTACCCTAATCCTAACCCGTACCCTAACCCGAGCCCTAACCCTAACAATAACCCTAACCCTAACCCATACCCTACGCCGTACCGGAACCCCTCCCCGAACCCATACCCTAAGCCGTACCCTAAGCCTAACCCTAAGGATAACCCTAACCCTAGGCTACCCTTGACTGCTTCTGCCTCCAATAGATTTCCTAAGCACTAGTGTTTGAAGGAACAGCTTAAAACGAGAATCCTAATGTGATTTCTTTATAATGGGTGTGTTCCTTATATTATCCTAGTGTCTAAACTCTTCTCCATGGCTGGACCCCCAAATAATATTCCTTTACGTGCTAAGGGGTATCTAGAGAGTGGGATAGGTTTAATAACTACCCTAAACCTAAAGCGTACCCTAACCCTAACCCCTACCCTAACCCTAACACGTACCCTAATCCTAACCCGTACCCTAACCCGAGCCCTAACCCTAACAATAACCCTAACCCTAACCCTAACCCATACCCTACGCCGTACCCGAACCCCTCCCCGAACCCGTACCCTAAGCCGTACCCTAAGCCTAACCCTAAGGATAACCCTAACCCTAGGCTACCCTTGACTGCTTCTGCCTCCAATAGATTTCCTAAGCACTAGTGTTTGAAGGAACAGCTTAAAACGAGAATCCTAATGTGATTTCTTTATAATGGGTGTGTTCCTTATATTATCCTAGTGTCTAAACTCTTCGCCATGGCTGGACCCCCAAATAATATTACTTTACGTGCTAAGGGGTATCTAGAGAGTGGGATAGGTTTAATAACTACCGTAACCCTAACGCGTACCCTAACCCTAACCCCTACCCTAACCCTAACACGTACCCTAATCCTAACCCATACCCTAAACCGAGCCCTAACCCTAACACTAACCCTAACCCTAACCCATACCCTACGATGTACCCGAACCCCTCCCCGAACCCGTAACCTAAGCCATACCCTAACCCTAACCCTAAGCCTAACCCTAACCCTAGGCTACCCTTGACAGCTTCTGCCTCCAATAGATTTCCTAAGAACTATTTTTTTAAGGAACAGCTTAAAAAGAGAATCCTAAGTTGATTTCTTTATAATGGGTGTGTTCCTTATCTTATCCTAGTGTCTAAACTCTTCTCCATGGCTGGACCCCCAAATAATATTCCTTTACGTGCTAAGGGGTATCTAGAGAGTGGGATAGGTTTAATAACTACCGTAACCCTAACGCGTACCCTAACCCTAACCACTACCCTAACCCTAACACGTACCCTAATCCTAACCCGTACCCTAAACCGAGCCCTAACCCTAACACTAACCCTATCCCTAACCCTAACCCATACCCTACGCCGTACCCGAAGCCCTCCCCGAACCCGTACCCTAACCCTAACCCTAAGCCTAACCCTAACCCTAGGCTACCCTTGACTGCTTCTGCCTCCAATAGATTTCCTAAGCACTAGTGTTTTAAGGAACAGCTTAAAAAGAGAATCCTAATGTGATTTCTTTATAATGGGTGTGTTCCTTATCTTATCCTAGTGTCTAAACTCTTCTCCATGGCTGGACCCCCAAATAATATTCCTTTACGTGCTAAGGGGTATCTAGAGAGTGGGATAGGTTTAATAACTACCCTAAACCTAAAGCGTACCCTAACCCTAACCCCTACCCTAACCCTAACACGTACCCTAATCCTAACCCGTACCCTAACCCGAGCCCTAACCCTAACAATAACCCTAACCCTAACCCTAACCCATACCCTACGCCGTACCCGAACCCCTCCCCGAACCCGTACCCTAAGCCGTACCCTAAGCCTAACCCTAAGGATAACCCTAACCCTAGGCTACCCTTGACTGCTTCTGCCTCCAATAGATTTCCTAAGCACTAGTGTTTGAAGGAACAGCTTAAAACGAGAATCCTAATGTGATTTCTTTATAATGGGTGTGTTCCTTATATTATCCTAGTGTCTAAACTCTTCTCCATGGCTGGACCCCCAAATAATATTACTTTACGTGCTAAGGGGTATCTAGAGAGTGGGATAGGTTTAATAACTACCGTAACCCTAACGTGTACCCTAACCCTAACCCCTACCCTAACCCTAACACGTACCCTAATCCTAACCCATACCCTAAACCGAGCCCTAACCCTAACACCTACCCTAACCCTAACACATACCCTAATCTTAACCCATACCCTAAACCGAGCCCTAACCCTAACACTAACCCTAACCCTAACCCATACCCTACGCCGTACCCGAACCCCTCCCCGAACCCGTACCCTGACCCGTACGCTAACCCTAACCCTAAGCCTAACCCTAACCCTAGGCTACCCTTGACTGCTTCTGCCTCCAATAGATTTCCTAAGCACTAGTGTTTTAAGGAACAGCTTAAAAAGAGAATCCTAATGTGATTTCTTTATAATGGGTGTGTTCCTTATCTTATCCTAGTGTCTAAACTCTTCTCCATGGCTGGACACCCAGATAATATTCCTTTACGTGCTAAGGGGTATCTAGAGAGTGGGATAGGTTTAATAACTATCCTAAACCTAACGCGTACCCTAACCCTAACCCCTACCCTAACCCTAACACGTACCCTAATCCTAACCCGTACCCTAAAATGAGCCCTAACCCTAACCCTAACCCTAACCCTAACCCTAACACATACCCTATGCCGTACCCGAACCCCTCCCAGAACCGGTACCCTAAGCCGTACCCTAAGCCTAACCCTCACCCTAAGCCTAACCCTAGGCTACCCTTGACTGCTTCTGCCTCCAATAGATTTCCTAAGCACTTGTGTTTTAAGGAACAGCTTAAAAAGAGAATCCTAATGTGATTTCTTTATAATGGGTGTGTTCCTTATCTTATCCTAATGTGTAAACTCTTCTCCATGGCTGGACCCCCAAATAATATTCCTTTACGTGCTAAGGGGTATCTAGAGAGTGGGATAGGTTTAATAACTACCCTAACCCTAATGCGTAGCCTAACCCTAACCCCTACCCTAACCCTAACACGTACCCTTATCCTAACCCGTACCCTAAACTGAGCCCGAACCCTAACAGTACCCATAACCCAAACCCTAACCCATACCCTACGCCATAGCCGAACCCCTCCACGAACCTGTATCCTAGGCCGAACCCTAAGCCTAACCCTCACCCTAAGCCTAACCCTAGGCTACCCTTGACTGCTTCAGCCTGCAATAGATTTCCTGAGCACTACTGTTTTAAGGAAGTGGTTAAAAAGAGAATCCTAATGTGACTTCTTTATAATGATGTGTTCCTTATCTTATCCTAGTTTCTAAACTCTTCTCCATGGCTGGACCCCCAAATAATATTCGTTTACGTGCTAAGGGGTATCTAGAGAGTGGGATAGGTTTAATAACTACCCTAACCCTAACGCGTACCCTAACCCTAACCCCTACCCTAACCCTAACACGTACCCTAATCCTAACCCGTACCCTAAACCGAGCCCTAACCCTAACACTAACCCTAACCCTAACCCATACCCTACGCCGTACCCGAACCCCTCCCCTAACCCGTACCCGAAGCCGTACCCTAAGCCTAACCCTAACCCTAGGCTACCATTGACTGCTTCTGCCTCCAATAGATTTCCTAAGCACTAGTGTTTTAAGGAACACCTTAAAAAGAGAATCCTAATGTGATTTCTTTATAATGGGTGTGTTCCTTATCTTATCCTAGTGTCTAAACACTTCTCCATGGCTGGACCCCCAAATAATATTCCTTTACGTGCTAAGGGGTAACTAGAGAGTGGGATAGGTTTAATAACTACCCTAACACTAACGCGTACCCTAACCCTAACCCCTACCCTAACCCTAACACGTACCCTAATCCTAACCCATACCCTAAACCGAGCCCTAACCCTAACACTAACCCTAACCCTAACCCATACCCTACGATGTACCCGAACCCCTCCCCGAACCCGTACCCTAAGCCATACCCTAACCCTAACCCTAAGCCTAACCCTAACCCTAGGCTACCCTTGACTGCTTCTGCCTCCAATAGATTTCCTAAGCACTATTTTTTTAAGGAACAGCTTAAAAAGAGAATCCTAAGGTGATTTCTTTATAATGGGTGTGTTCCTTATCTTATCCTAGTGTCTAAACTCTTCTCCATGGCTGGACCCCCAAATAATATTACTTTACGTGCTAAGGGGTATCTAGAGAGTGGGATAGGTTTAATAACTACCGTAACCCTAATGCGTACCCTAACCCTAACCCCTACCCTAACCCTAACACGTACCCTAATCCTAACCCGTACCCTAACCCGAGCCCTAACCCTAACAATAACCCTAACCCTAACCCTAACCCATACCCTACGCCGTACCCGAACCCCTCCCCGAACCCGTACCCTAAGCCGTACCCTAAGCCTAACCCTAAGGATAACCCTAACCCTAGGCTACCCTTGACTGCTTCTGCCTCCAATAGATTTCCTAAGCACTAGTGTTTGAAGGAACAGCTTAAAACGAGAATCCTAATGTGATTTCTTTATAATGGGTGTGTTCCTTATATTATCCTAGTGTCTAAACTCTTCTCCATGGCTGGACCCCCAAATAATATTCCTTTACGTGCTAAGGGGTATCTAGAGAGTGGGATAGGTTTAATAACTACCCTAAACCTAAAGCGTACCCTAACCCTAACCCCTACCCTAACCCTAACACGTACCCTAATCCTAACCCGTACCCTAACCCGAGCCCTAACCCTAACAATAACCCTAACCCTAACCCTAACCCATACCCTACGCCGTACCCGAACCCCTCCCCGAACCCGTACCCTAAGCCGTACCCTAAGCCTAACCCTAAGGATAACCCTAACCCTAGGCTACCCTTGACTGCTTCTGCCTCCAATAGATTTCCTAAGCACTAGTGTTTGAAGGAACAGCTTAAAACGAGAATCCTAATGTGATTTCTTTATAATGGGTGTGTTCCTTATATTATCCTAGTGTCTAAACTCTTCGCCATGGCTGGACCCCCAAATAATATTACTTTACGTGCTAAGGGGTATCTAGAGAGTGGGATAGGTTTAATAACTACCGTAACCCTAACGCGTACCCTAACCCTAACCCCTACCCTAACCCTAACACGTACCCTAATCCTAACCCATACCCTAAACCGAGCCCTAACCCTAACACTAACCCTAACCCTAACCCATACCCTACGATGTACCCGAACCCCTCCCCGAACCCGTAACCTAAGCCATACCCTAACCCTAACCCTAAGCCTAACCCTAACCCTAGGCTACCCTTGACTGCTTCTGCCTCCAATAGATTTCCTAAGCACTAGTGTTAGAAGGAACAGCTTAAAACGAGAATCCTAATGTGATTTCTTTATAATGGGTGTGTTCCTTATATTATTCTAGTGTCTAAACTCTTCTCCATGGCTGGACCCCCAAATAATATTACTTTACGTGCTATGGGGTATCTAGAGAGTGGGATAGGTTTAATAACTACCCTAACCCTAACGCGTACACTAACTCTAACCCCTACCCTAACCCTAACACGTACCCTAATCCTAACCCGTACCCTAAACCGAGCCCTAACCCTAACACTAACCCTAACCCTAACCCTAAACCATACCCTACGCCGTACCTGAACCCCTCCCCGAACCCGTACCCTAAGCCGTACCCTAAGCCTAACCCTAAGCCTAACCCTAACCCTAGGCTACCCTTGACTGCTTCTGCCTCCAATAGATTTCCTAAGCCCTAGTGTTTTAAGGAACAGCTTAAAAAGAGAATCCTAATGTGATTTCTTTATAATGGGTGTGTTCCTTATCTTATCCTAGTGTCTAAACTCTTCTCCATGGCTGGACCCCCAAATAATATTCCTTTACGTGCTAAGGGGTATCTAGAGAGTGGGATAGGTTTAATAACTACCCTAACCCTAACGCGTACCCTAACCCTAACCCCTACCCTAACCCTAACACGTACCCTAATCCTAAACTGTACCCTAAACGGACCCCAAACCCTAACACTAACCCTAACCCTAACCCTAACCCATACCCTACGCCGTACCCGATACCCTCCCCGAACCCGTACCCTAAGCCGTACCCTAACCCTAACCCTAAGCCGAACCCTAACACTAGGCTACCCTTGACTGCTTCTGCCTCCAATAGATTTCCTAAGCACTTGTGTTTTAAGGAACAGCTTAAAAAGAGAATCCTAATGTGATTTCTTTATAATGGGTGTGTTCCTTATCTTATCCTAGTGTCTAAACTCTTCTCCATGGCTGGACCCCCAAATAATATTCCTTTACGTGCTAAGGGGTATCTAGAGAGTGGGATAGGTTTAATAACTACCCTAACCCTAATGCGTACCCTAACCCTAACCCCTACCCTAACCCTAACACGTACCCTAATCCTAACCCGTACCCTAAACCGAGCCCTAACCCTAACCCTAACCCTAACCCTAACCCATACCCTACGCCGTACCCGAAACCCTCCCCGAACCCGTACCCTAAGCCGTACCCTAAGCCTAACCCTCACCCTAAGCCTAACCCTAGGCTACCCTTGACTGCTTCTGCCTCCAATAGATTTCCTAAGCACTAGTGTTTTAAGGAACAGCTTAAAAAGAGAATCCTAATGTGATTTCTTTATAATGGATGTGTTCCTTATCCTATCCTAGTGTCTAAACTCTTCTCCATGGCTGGACCCCCAAATAATATTCCTTTACGTGCTAAGGGGTATCTAGAGAGTGGGATAGGTTTAATAACTACCCTAACCCTAACACGTACCCTAACCCTAACACCCACCCTAACCCTAACACGTACACTAATCCTAACCCATACCCTAAACCGAGCCCTAACCCTAACACCCACCCTAACCCTAACCCTAACCCTAACCCTAACCCTAACCCTAACCCTAACCCTAACCCTAACCCTAAGCTGTAACCTAACCCTAACCCAAACCCTAACCCTAAGCTACCCTTGACTGCTTCTGCCTCCAATAATTTTCTTAAGCACTAGTGTTTTAAGGAACAGCTTAAAAAGAGGATCATAATGTGATTTCTTTATAATGGGTGTGTTCCTTATCTTGTCCTAGTGTCTAAACTCTTCTGCATGGCTGGACCCACAAATAATATTCCTTGACGTGGTAAGCGGTATCGAGAGAGTGGGATAGGTTTAATAACTACCCTAAACATAACGCGTACCCTAACCCGAACCATTTCGCTAACCCTAACACGTACACTAATCCTAAACCATACCCTAAACCGAGCCCTAACCCTAACCCTAACCCATACCCTACGCCGTTCCCGAAACCCTCCCCGAACCCGTATCCTAAGCCGTACCCTAACCCTAACCCTAAGCCTAACCGTAAACCTAGGCTACCCTTGACTGCTTCTTCCTGCAATAGATTTCCTAAGCACTAGTGTTTTAAGGAACAGCTTAAAAAGAGAATCCTAATGTGATTTCTTTATAATGGGTGTGTTCCTTATCTTATCCTAGTGTCTAAACTCTTCTCCATGGCTGGACGCCCAAATAATATTCCTTTACGTGCTAAGGGGCATCTAGAGAGTGGGATAGGTTTAATAACTACCCTAACCCTAACGCGTACCCTAACCCTAACCCCTACCCTAACCCTAACACGTACCCTAATCCTAACCCATACCCTTAACCGAGCCCGAAACCTAACAGTACCCCTAACCCTAACCCTAACCCATACCCTATGCCATACCCGAACCCCTCCCCGAACCCGTATCCTAAGCCGTACCCTAAGCCTAACCCTCACCCTAAGCCTAACCCTAGGCTACCCTTGACTGCTTCAGCCTGCAATAGATTTCCTAAGCACTAGTGTTTTAAGGAAGAGGTTAAAAAGAGAATCCTAATGTGATTTCTTTATAATGGGTGTGTTCCTTATCTTATCCTAGTGTCTAAACTCTTCTCCATGGCTTTACGCCCAAATAATGTTCCTTTACGTGCTAAGGGGTATCTAGAGATGGGATAGGTTTAATAACTACCCTAACCCTAACGCGTACCCTAACCCTAACCCCTTCGCTAACCCTAACACGTACCCTAATCCTAACCCGTACCCTAAACCGAGCCCTAACCCTAACACTAACCCTAACCCTAACCCTAACCCATACCCTATGCCGTACACGAACCCCTCCCCGAACCGTACCCTAAGCCGTACCCAACCCCTAACCCTCACCCTAACCCTAACCCTAAGCTACCCTTGACTTCTTCTGCCTCCAATAGATTTCCTAAGCACTAGTGTTTTAAGGAACAGCTTAAAAACAGAATCCTAATGTGATTTCTTTATAATGGGTGTGTTCCTTATCCTATCTTAGTGTCTAAACTCTTTTCCATGGCTGGACCCCCAAATAATATTCCTTTACGTGCTAAGGGGTATCTAGAGAGTGGGATAGGTTTAATAACTACCCTAACCCTAACGCGTACCCTAACCCTAACCCCCACCCTAACCGAAACACGTACACTAATCCTAACCCGTACCCTAAACCGAGCCCTAACCCTAACACTAACCCTAACCCTTACCCTAACCCATACCCTACCCCATACCCGAACCCGTAGCCGATACCTTACCCTAAGCCATAACCGAACCCTAAACCTAACCCTAAGCTACCCTTGACTGCTTCTGCCTCCAATAATTTTCTTAAGCACTAATGTTTTAAGGAACAGCTTAAAAAGAGGATCCTAATGTGATTTTTTTATAATGGGTGTGTTCCTTATCTTGTCCTAGTGTCTAAACTCTTCTCCATGGCTGGACCCCCAAATAATATTCCTTGACGTGCTAAGCGGTATCGAGAGAGTGGGATAGGTTTAATAACTACCCTAACCCTAACGCGTACCCTAACCCGAACCACTTTGCTAACCCTAACACGTACCCTAATCCTAACCCGTACCCTAATCCGAGCCCTAACCCTAACACTAACCCTAACCCTAACCCATACCCTACGCCGTACCCGAACCCCTCCCCTAACCCGTACCCGAAGCCGTACCCTAAGCCTAACCCTAACCCTAGGCTACCATTGACTGCTTTTGACTCCAATAGATTTCCTAAGCACTAGTGTTTTAAGGAACACCTTAAAAAGAGAATCCTAATGTGATTTCTTTATAATGGGTGTGTTCCTTATCTTATCCTAGGGTCTAAACTCTTCTCCATGGCTGGACCCCCAGATAATATTCCTTTACGTGCTAAGGGGTATCTAGAGAGTGGGATAGGTTTAATAACTATCCTAACTCGAACGCGTACCCTAACCCTAACACCTACCCTAACCCTAACACGTACCCTTATCCTAAACTGTACCCTAAACGGACCCCAAACCCTAACACTAACCCTAACCCTAACCCTAACCCATACCCTACGCCGTACCCGATACCCTCCCCGAACCCATACCCTAAGCCGTACCCTAAGCCTAACCCTAAGCCTAACCCTAACCCTAAGCTACCCTTGACTGCTTCTGCCTCCAGTAGATTTCCTAAGCACTAGTGTTTTAAGGAACAGCTTAAAAACAGAATCCTAATGTCATTTCTTTATAATGGGTGTGTTCCTTATCTTATCCTAGTGTCTAAACACTTCTCCATGGCTGGACCCCCAAATAATATTCCTTTACGTGCTAAGGGGTATCTAGAGAGTGGGATACGTTTAATAACTACCCTAACCCTAATGCGTACCCTAACCCTAAACCCTACCCTAACCCTAACATGTACCCTAATCCTAACCTGTACCCTAAACCGAGCACTAACCCTAACACTAACCCTAACCCTAACCCTAACCCATACCCTACGCCATACCCGAACCCCTCCCCGAACCCGTACCCTAAGCCGTACCCTAAGCCTAACCCTAAGCGTAACCCTAACCCTAGGCTACCCTTTACTGCTTCTGCCTACAATAGACTTCCTAAGCACTAGTGTTTTAAGGAACAGCTTAAAAAGAGAATCCTAATGTGATTTCTTTATAATGGGTGTGTTCCTTATCTTATCCTAGTGTCTAAACACTTCTCCATGGCTGGACCCCCAAATAATATTCCTTTACGTGCTAAGGGGTATCTAGAGAGTGGGATAGGTTTAATAACTACCCTAACCCTAACGCGTACCCTAACCCTAACCCCTACCCTAACCCTAACACGTACCCTAATCCTAACCCATACCCTAAACCGAGCCCTAACCCTAACACTAACCCTAACCCTAACCCATACCCTACGATGTACCCGAACCCCTCCCCGAACCCGTACCCTAAGCCATACCCTAACCCTAACCCTAAGCCTAACCCTAAACCTAGGCTACCCTTGACTGCTTCTGCCTCCAATAGATTTCCTAAGCACTATTTTTTTAAGGAACAGCTTAAAAAGAGAATCCTAAGGTGATTTCTTTATAATGGGTGTGTTCCTTATCTTATCCTAGTGTCTAAACTCTTCTCCATGGCTGGACCCCCAAATAATATTCCTTTACGTGCTAAGGGGTATCTAGAGAGTGGGATAGGTTTAATAACTACGCTAACCCTAACGCATACCCTAACCCTAACCCCTACCCTAACCCTAACACGTACCCTAATCCTAACCCGTACCCTAAACCGAGCCCTAACCCTAACAATAACCCTAACCCTAACCCTAACCCATACCCTACGCCGTACCCGAACCCCTCCCCGAACCCGTACCCTAAGCCGTACCCTAAGCCTAACCCTAAGGATAACCCTAACCCTAGGCTACCCTTGACTGCTTCTGCCTCCAATAGATTTCCTAAGCACTAGTGTTTGAAGGAACAGCTTAAAACGAGAATCCTAATGTGATTTCTTTATAATGGGTGTGTTCCTTATATTATCCTAGTGTCTAAACTCTTCGCCATGGCTAGACCCCCAAATAATATTCCTTTACGTGCTAAGGGGTATCTAGAGAGTGGGATAGGTTTAATAACTACCGTAACCCTAACGCGTACCCTAACCCTAACCCCTACCCTAACCCTAACACGTACCCTAATCCTAACCCATACCCTAAACCGAGCCCTAACCCTAACACTAACCCTAACCCTAACCCATACCCTACGCCGTACCCGAAGCCCTCCCCGAACCCGTACCCTAAGCCGTAACCTAAGCCTAACCCTAAGGATAACCCTAACCCTAGGCTACCCTTGACTGCTTCTGCCTCCAATAGATTTCCTAAGCACTAGTGTTTGAAGGAACAGCTTAAAACGAGAATCCTAATGTGATTTCTTTATAATGGGTGTGTTCCTTATATTATCCTAGTGTCTAAACTCTTCTCCATGGCTGGACCCCCAAATAATATTACTTTACGTGCTAAGGGGTATCTAGAGAGTGGGATAGGTTTAATAACTACCGTAACCCTAACGTGTACCCTAACCCTAACCCCTACCCTAACCCTAACACGTACCCTAATCCTAACCCATACCCTAAACCGAGCCCTAACCCTAACACTAACCCTAACCCTAACACTTACCCTAATCCTAACCCATACCCTAAACCGAGCCCTAACCCTAACACTAACCCTAACCCTAACCCATACCCTACGATGTACCCGAACCCCTCCCCGAACCCGTAACCTAAGCCATACCCTAACCCTAACCATAAGCCTAACCCTAACCCTAGGCTACCCTTGACAGCTTCTGCCTCCAATAGATTTCCTAAGCACTATTTTTTTTAAGGAACAGCTTAAAAAGAGAATCCTAAGGTGATTTCTTTATAATGGGTGTGTTCCTTATCTTATCCTAGTGTCTAAACTCTTCTCCATGGCTGGACGCCCAAATAATATTCCTTTACGTGCTAAGGGGTATCTAGAGAGTGGGATAGGTTTAATAACTACCCTAACCCTAACGCGTACCCTAACCCTAACCCCTACCCTAACCCTAACACGTACCCTAATCCTAACCCGTACCCTAAACCGAGCCCTAACCCTAAAACTAACCCTAACCCTAACACCTACCCTAACCCTAACACATACCCTAATCTTAACCCATACCCTAAACCGAGCCCTAACCCTAACACTAACCCTAACCCTAACCCATACCCTACGCCGTACCCGAACCCCTCCCCGAACCCGTACCCTGAGCCGTACGCTAACCCTAACCCTAAGCCTAAACCTAACCCTAGGCTACCCTTGACTGCTTCTGCCTCCAATAGATTTCCTAAGCACTAGTGTTTTAAGGAACAGCTTAAAAAGAGAATCCTAATGTGATTTCTTTATAATGGGTGTATTCCTTATCTTATCCTAGTGTCTAAACTCTTCTCCATGGCTGGACACCCAGATAATATTCCTTTACGTGCTAAGGGGTATCTAGAGAGTGGGATAGGTTTAATAACTATCCTAACTCTAACGCGTACCCTAACCCTAACCCCTACCCTAACCCTAACACGTACCCTAATCCTAACCCGTACCCTAAACGGACCCCAAACCCTAACACTAACCCTAACCCTAACCCATACCCTACGCCGTACCCGAACCCCTCCCTGAACCCGTACCCTAAGCCGTACCCTAAGCCTAACCCTCACCCTAAGCCTAACCCTAGGCTACCCTTGACTGCTTCTTCCTCCAATAGATTTCCTAAGCACTTGTGTTTTAAGGAACAGCTTAAAAAGAGAATCCTAATGTGATTTCTTTATAATGGGTGTGTTCCTTATCTTATCCTAATGTCTAAACTCTTCTCCATGGCTGGACCCCCAAATAATATTCCTTTACGTGCTAAGGGGTATCTAGAGAGTGGGATAGGTTTAATAACTACCCTAACCCTAATGCGTACCCTAACCCTAACCCCTACCCTAACCCTAACACGTACCCTTATCCTAACCCGTACCCTAAACCGAGCCCGAACCCTAACAGTACCCATAACCCAAACCCTAACCCATACCCTACGCCATAGCCGAACCCCTCCACGAACCTGTATCCTAAGCCGAACCCTAAGCCTAACCCTCACCCTAAGCCTAACCCTAGGCTACCCTTGACTGCTTCAGCCTGCAATAGATTTCCTGAGCACTACTGTTTTAAGGAAGTGGTTAAAAAGAGAATCCTAATGTGACTTCTTTATAATGATGTGTTCCTTATCTTATCCTAGTTTCTAAACTCTTCTCCATGGCTGGACCCCCAAATAATATTCGTTTACGTGCTAAGGGGTATCTAGAGAGTGGGATAGGTTTAATAACTACCCTAACCCTAACGCGTACCCTAACCCTAACCCCTACCCTAACCCTAACACGTACCCTAATCCTAACCCGTACCCTAAACCGAGCCCTAACCCTAACACTAACCCTAACCCTAACCCATACCCTACGCCGTACCCGAACCCCTCCCCTAACCCGTACCCGAAGCCGTACCCTAAGCCTAACCCTAACCCTAGGCTACCATTGACTGCTTTTGACTCCAATAGATTTCCTAAGCACTAGTGTTTTAAGGAACACCTTAAAAAGAGAATCCTAATGTGATTTCTTTATAATGGGTGTGTTCCTTATCTTATCCTAGTGTCTAAACTCTTCTCCATGGCTGGACCCCCAGATAATATTCCTTTACGTGCTAAGGGGTATCTAGAGAGTGGGATAGGTTTAATAACTATCCTAACTCTAACGCGTACCCTAACCCTAACACCTACCCTAACCCTAACACGTACCCTTATCCTAAACTGTACCCTAAACGGACCCCAAACCCTAACACTAACCCTAACCCTAACCCTAACCCATACCCTACGCCGTACCCGATACCCTCCCCGAACCCGTACCCTAAGCCGTACCCTAAGCCTAACCCTAAGCCTAACCCTAACCCTAAGCTACCCTTGACTGCTTCTGCCTCCAGTAGATTTCCTAAGCACTAGTGTTTTAAGGAACAGCTTAAAAAGAGAATCCTAATGTCATTTCTTTATAATGGGTGTGTTCCTTATCTTATCCTAGTGTCTAAACACTTCTCCATGGCTGGACCCCCAAATAATATTCCTTTACGTGCTAAGGGGTATCTAGAGAGTGGGATACGTTTAATAACTACCCTAACCCTAATGCGTACCCTAACCCTAAACCCTACCCTAACCCTAACATGTACCCTAATCCTAACCTGTACCCTAAACCGAGCACTAACCCTAACACTAACCCTAACCCTAACCCATACCCTACGCCATACCCGAACCCCTCCCCGAACCCGTACCCTAAGCCGTACCCTAAGCCTAACCCTAAGTGTAACCCTAACCCTAGGCTACCCTTTACTGCTTCTGCCTACAATAGACTTCCTAAGCACTAGTGTTTTAAGGAACAGCTTAAAAAGAGAATCCTAATGTGATTTCTTTATAATGGGTGTGTTCCTTATCTTATCCTAGTGTCTAAACACTTCTCCATGGCTGGACCCCCAAATAATATTCCTTTACGTGCTAAGGGGTATCTAGAGAGTGGGATAGGTTTAATAACTACCCTAACCCTAACGCGTACCCTAACCCTAACCCCTACCCTAACCCTAACACGTACCCTAATCCTAACCCATACCCTAAACCGAGCCCTAACCCTAACACTAACCCTAACCCTAACCCATACCCTACGATGTACCCGAACCCCTCCCCGAACCCGTACCCTAAGCCATACCCTAACCCTAACCCTAAGCCTAACCCTAAACCTAGGCTACCCTTGACTGCTTCTGCCTCCAATAGATTTCCTAAGCACTATTTTTTTAAGGAACAGCTTAAAAAGAGAATCCTAAGGTGATTTCTTTATAATGGGTGTGTTCCTTATCTTATCCTAGTGTCTAAACTCTTCTCCATGGCTGGACCCCCAAATAATATTACTTTACGTGCTAAGGGGTATCTAGAGAATGGGATAGGTTTAATAACTACCGTAACCCTAACGCGTACCCTAACCCTAACCCCTACCCTAACCCTAACACGTACCCTAATCCTAACCCGTACCCTAAACCGAGCTCTAAAGCTAAAACTAACCCTAACCCTAACCCATACCCTACGCCATACCCGAAGCCCTCCCCGAACCCGTACCCTAAGCCGTACCCTAACCCTAACCCTAAGCCTAACCCTAACCCTAGGCTACCCTTGACTGCTTCTGCCTCCAATAGATTTCCTAAGCACTAGTGTTTTAAGGAACAGCTTAAAAAGAGAATCCTAATGTGATTTCTTTATAATGGGTGTGTTCCTTATCTTATCCTAGTGTCTAAACTCTTCTCCATGGCTGGACCCCCAAATAGTATTCCTTTACGTGCTAAGGGGTATCTAGAGAGTGGGATAGGTTTAATAACTACCCTAAACCTAAAGCGTACCCTAACCCTAACCCCTACCCTAACCCTAACACGTACCCTAATCCTAACCCGTACCCTAACCCGAGCCCTAACCCTAACAATAACCGTAACCCTAACCCTAACCCATACCCTACGCCGTACCTGAACCCCTCCCCGAACCCGTACCCTAAGCCGTACCCTAAGCCTAACCCTAAGGATAACCCTAACCCTAGGCTACCCTTGACTGCTTCTGCCTCCAATAGATTTCCTAAGCACTAGTGTTTGAAGGAACAGCTTAAAACGAGAATCCTAATGTGATTTCTTTATAATGGGTGTGTTCCTTATATTATCCTAGTGTCTAAACTCTTCGCCATGGCTGGACCCCCAAATAATATTACTTTACGTGCTAAGGGGTATCTAGAGAGTGGGATAGGTTTAATAACTACCGTAACCCTAACGCGTACCCTAACCCTAACCCCTACCCTAACCCTAACACGTACCCTAATCCTAACCCATACCCTAAACCGAGCCCTAACCCTAACACTAACCCTAACCCTAACCCATACCCTACGCCGTACCCGAAGCCCTCCCCGAACCCGTACCCTAAGCCGTACCCTAACCCTAACCCTAAGCCTAACCCTAACCCTAGGCTACCCTTGACTGCTTCTGCCTCCAATAGATTTCCTAAGCACTAGTGTTTTAAGTAACAGCTTAAAAAGAGAATCCTAATGTGATTTCTTTATAATGGGTGTGTTCCTTATCTTATCCTAGTGTCTAAACTCTTCTCCATGGCTGGACCCCCAAATAATATTCCTTTACGTGCTAAGGGGTATCTAGAGAGTGGGATAGGTTTAATAACTACCCTAAATCTAAAGCGTACCCTAACCCTAACCCCTACCCTAACCCTAACACGTACCCTAATCCTAACCCGTACCCTAACCCGAGCCCTAACCCTAACAATAACCCTAACCCTAACCCTAACCCATACCCTACGCCGTACCCGAACCCCTCCCCGAACCCGTACCCTAAGCCGTACCCTAAGCCTAACCCTAAGGATAACCCTAACCCTAGGCTACCCTTGACTGCTTCTGCCTCCAATAGATTTCCTAAGCACTAGTGTTTGAAGGAACAGCTTAAAACGAGAATCCTAATGTGATTTCTTTATAATGGGTGTGTTCCTTATATTATCCTAGTGTCTAAACTCTTCTCCATGGCTGGACCCCCAAATAATATTACTTTACGTGCTAAGGGGTATCTAGAGAGTGGGATAGGTTTAATAACTACCGTAACCCTAACGTGTACCCTAACCCTAACCCCTACCCTAACCCTAACACGTACCCTAATCCTAACCCATACCCTAAACCGAGCCCTAACCCTAACACTAACCCTAACCCTAACACTTACCCTAATCCTAACCCATACCCTAAACCGAGCCCTAACCCTAACACTAACCCTAACCCTAACCCATACCCTACGATGTACCCGAACCCCTCCCCGAACCCGTAACCTAAGCCATACCCTAACCCGAACCCTAAGCCTAACCCTAACCCTAGGCTACCCTTGACTGCTTCTGCCTCCAATAGATTTCCTAAGCACTATTTTTTTAAGGAACAGCTTAAAAAGAGAATCCTAAGGTGATTTCTTTATAATGGGTGTGTTCCTTATCTTATCCTAGTGTCTAAACTCTTCTCCATGGCTGGACCCCCAAATAATATTCCTTTACGTGCTAAGGGGTATCTAGAGAGTGGGATAGGTTTAATAACTACCCTAAACCTAAAGCGTACCCTAACCCTAACCCCTACCCTAACCCTAACACGTACCCTAATCCTAACCCGTACCCTAACCCGAGCCCTAACCCTAACAATAACCCTAACCCTAACCCTAACCCATACCCTACGCCGTACCCGAACACCTCCCCGAACCCGTACCCTAAGCCGTACCCTAAGCCTAACCCTAAGGATAACCCTAACCCTAGGCTACCCTTGACTGCTTCTGCCTCCAATAGATTTCCTAAGCACTAGTGTTTGAAGGAACAGCTTAAAACGAGAATCCTAATGTGATTTCTTTATAATGGGTGTGTTCCTTATCTTATCCTAGTGTCTAAACTCTTCTCCATGGCTGGACCCCCAAATAATATTCCTTTACGTGCTAAGGGGTATCTAGAGAGTGGGATAGGTTTAATAACTACCCTAACCCTAACGCGTACCCTAACCCTAACCCCTACCCTAACCCTAACACGTACCCTAATCCTAACCCATACCCTAAACCGAGCCCTAACCCTAACACTAACCCTAACCCTAACCCATACCCTACGATGTACCCGAACCCCTCCCCGAACCCGTACCCTAAGCCATACCCTAACCCTAACCCTAAGCCTAACCCTAAACCTAGGCTACCCTTGACTGCTTCTGCCTCCAATAGATTTCCTAAGCACTATTTTTTTAAGGAACAGCTTAAAAAGAGAATCCTAAGGTGATTTCTTTATAATGGGTGTGTTCCTTATCTTATCCTAGTGTCTAAACTCTTCTCCATGGCTGGACCCCCAAATAATATTACTTTACGTGCTAAGGGGTATCTAGAGAGTGGGATAGGTTTAATAACTACCGTAACCCTAACGCGTACCCTAACCCTAACCCCTACCCTAACCCTAACACGTACCCTAATCCTAACCCGTACCCTAAACCGAGCTCTAAAGCTAAAACTAACCCTAACCCTAACCCATACCCTACGCCATACCCGAAGCCCTCCCCGAACCCGTACCCTAAGCCGTACCCTAACCCTAACCCTAAGCCTAACCCTAACCCTAGGCTACCCTTGACTGCTTCTGCCTCCAATAGATTTCCTAAGCACTAGTGTTTTAAGGAACAGCTTAAAAAGAGAATCCTAATGTGATTTCTTTATAATGGGTGTGTTCCTTATCTTATCCTAGTGTCTAAACTCTTCTCCATGGCTGGACCCCCAAATAGTATTCCTTTACGTGCTAAGGGGTATCTAGAGAGTGGGATAGGTTTAATAACTACCCTAAACCTAAAGCGTACCCTAACCCTAACCCCTACCCTAACCCTAACACGTACCCTAATCCTAACCCGTACCCTAACCCGAGCCCTAACCCTAACAATAACCGTAACCCTAACCCTAACCCATACCCTACGCCGTACCTGAACCCCTCCCCGAACCCGTACCCTAAGCCGTACCCTAAGCCTAACCCTAAGGATAACCCTAACCCTAGGCTACCCTTGACTGCTTCTGCCTCCAATAGATTTCCTAAGCACTAGTGTTTGAAGGAACAGCTTAAAACGAGAATCCTAATGTGATTTCTTTATAATGGGTGTGTTCCTTATATTATCCTAGTGTCTAAACTCTTCGCCATGGCTGGACCCCCAAATAATATTACTTTACGTGCTAAGGGGTATCTAGAGAGTGGGATAGGTTTAATAACTACCGTAACCCTAACGCGTACCCTAACCCTAACCCCTACCCTAACCCTAACACGTACCCTAATCCTAACCCATACCCTAAACCGAGCCCTAACCCTAACACTAACCCTAACCCTAACCCATACCCTACGCCGTACCCGAAGCCCTTCCCGAACCCGTACCCTAAGCCGTACCCTAACCCTAACCCTAAGCCTAACCCTAACCCTAGGCTACCCTTGACTGCTTCTGCCTCCAATAGATTTCCTAAGCACTAGTGTTTTAAGTAACAGCTTAAAAAGAGAATCCTAATGTGATTTCTTTATAATGGGTGTGTTCCTTATCTTATCCTAGTGTCTAAACTCTTCTCCATGGCTGGACCCCCAAATAATATTCCTTTACGTGCTAAGGGGTATCTAGAGAGTGGGATAGGTTTAATAACTACCCTAAATCTAAAGCGTACCCTAACCCTAACCCCTACCCTAACCCTAACACGTACCCTAATCCTAACCCGTACCCTAACCCGAGCCCTAACCCTAACAATAACCCTAACCCTAACCCTAACCCATACCCTACGCCGTACCCGAACCCCTCCCCGAACCCGTACCCTAAGCCGTACCCTAAGCCTAACCCTAAGGATAACCCTAACCCTAGGCTACCCTTGACTGCTTCTGCCTCCAATAGATTTCCTAAGCACTAGTGTTTGAAGGAACAGCTTAAAACGAGAATCCTAATGTGATTTCTTTATAATGGGTGTGTTCCTTATATTATCCTAGTGTCTAAACTCTTCTCCATGGCTGGACCCCCAAATAATATTACTTTACGTGCTAAGGGGTATCTAGAGAGTGGGATAGGTTTAATAACTACCGTAACCCTAACGTGTACCCTAACCCTAACCCCTACCCTAACCCTAACACGTACCCTAATCCTAACCCATACCCTAAACCGAGCCCTAACCCTAACACTAACCCTAACCCTAACACTTACCCTAATCCTAACCCATACCCTAAACCGAGCCCTAACCCTAACACTAACCCTAACCCTAACCCATACCCTACGATGTACCCGAACCCCTCCCCGAACCCGTAACCTAAGCCATACCCTAACCCGAACCCTAAGCCTAACCCTAACCCTAGGCTACCCTTGACTGCTTCTGCCTCCAATAGATTTCCTAAGCACTATTTTTTTAAGGAACAGCTTAAAAAGAGAATCCTAAGGTGATTTCTTTATAATGGGTGTGTTCCTTATCTTATCCTAGTGTCTAAACTCTTCTCCATGGCTGGACCCCCAAATAATATTCCTTTACGTGCTAAGGGGTATCTAGAGAGTGGGATAGGTTTAATAACTACCCTAAACCTAAAGCGTACCCTAACCCTAACCCCTACCCTAACCCTAACACGTACCCTAATCCTAACCCGTACCCTAACCCGAGCCCTAACCCTAACAATAACCCTAACCCTAACCCTAACCCATACCCTACGCCGTACCCGAACACCTCCCCGAACCCGTACCCTAAGCCGTACCCTAAGCCTAACCCTAAGGATAACCCTAACCCTAGGCTACCCTTGACTGCTTCTGCCTCCAATAGATTTCCTAAGCACTAGTGTTTGAAGGAACAGCTTAAAACGAGAATCCTAATGTGATTTCTTTATAATGGGTGTGTTCCTTATCTTATCCTAGTGTCTAAACTCTTCTCCATGGCTGGACCCCCAAATAATATTCCTTTACGTGCTAAGGGGTATCTAGAGAGTGGGATAGGTTTAATAACTACCCTAACCCTAACGCGTACCCTAACCCTAACCCGTACCCTAAACCGAGCCCTAACCCTAAAACTAACCCTAACCCTAACACCTACCCTAACCCTAACACATACCCTAATCTTAACCCATACCCTAAACCGAGCCCTAACCCTAACACTAACCCTAACCCTAACCCATACCCTACGCCGTACCCGAACCCCTCCCCGAACCCGTACCCTGAGCCGTACGCTAACCCTAACCCTAAGCCTAACCCTAACCCTAGGCTACCCTTGACTGCTTCTGCCTCCAATAGATTTCCTAAGCACTAGTGTTTTAAGGAACAGCTTAAAAAGAGAATCCTAATGTGATTTCTTTATAATGGGTGTGTTCCTTATCTTATCCTAGTGTCTAAACTCTTCTCCATGGCTGGACACCCAGATAATATTCCTTTACGTGCTAAGGGGTATCTAGAGAGTGGGATAGGTTTAATAACTATCCTAACTCTAACGCGTACCCTAACCCTAACACCTACACTAACCCTAACACGTACCCTAAACCTAACCTGTACCCTAAACGGACCCCAAACCCTAACACTAACCCTAACCCTAACCCATACCCTACGTCGTACCCGATACCCTCCCTGAACCCGTACCCTAAGCCGTACGCTAACCCTAACCCTAAGCCGAACCCTAACACTAGGCTACCCTTGACTGCTTCTGCCTCCAATAGATTTCCTAAGCACTAGTGTTTTAAGGAATAGCTTAAAAAGAGAATCCTAATGTGATTTCTTTATAATGGGTGTGTACCTTATCTTATCCTAGTGTCTAAACTCTTCTCCATGGCTGGACCCCCAAATAATATTCCTTTACGTGCTAAGGGGTATCTAGAGAGTGGGATAGGTTTAATAACTATCCTAAACCTAACGCGTACCCTAACCCTAACCCCTACCCTAACCCTAACACGTACCCTAATCCTAACCCGTACCCTAAAATGAGCCCTAACCCTAACCCTAACCCTAACCCTAACCCTAACACATACCCTACGCCGTACCCGAACCCCTCCCCGAACCGGTACCCTAAGCCGTACCCTAAGCCTAACCCTCACCCTAAGCCTAACCCTAGGCTACCCTTGACTGCTTCTGCCTCCAATAGATTTCCTAAGCACTTGTGTTTTAAGGAACAGCTTAAAAAGAGAATCCTAATGTGATTTCTTTATAATGGGTGTGTTCCTTATCTTATCCTAATGTCTAAACTCTTCTCCATGGCTGGACCCCCAAATAATATTCCTTTACGTGCTAAGGGGTATGTAGAGAGTGGGATAGGTTTAATAACTACCCTAACCCTAATGTGTACCCTAACCCTAACCCCTACCCTAACCCTAACACGTACCCTTATCCTAACCCGTACCCTAAACCGAGCCCGAACCCTAACAGTACCCATAACCCAAACCCTAACCCATACCCTACGCCATAGCCGAACCCCTCCACGAACCTGTATCCTAAGCCGAACCCTAAGCCTAACCCTCACCCTAAGCCTAACCCTAGGCTACCCTTGACTGCTTCAGCCTGCAATAGATTTCCTGAGCACTACTGTTTTAAGGAAGTGTTTAAAAAGAGAATCCTAATGTGACTTCTTTATAATGATGTGTTCCTTATCTTATCCTAGTTTCTAAACTCTTCTCCATGGCTGGACCCCCAAATAATATTCGTTTACGTGCTAAGGGGTATCTAGAGAGTGGGATAGGTTTAATAACTACCCTAACCCTAACGCGTACCCTAACCCTAACCCCTACCCTAACCCTAACACGTACCCTAATCCTAACCCGTACCCTAAACCGAGCCCTAACCCTAACACTAACCCTAACCCTAACCCATACCCTACGCCGTACCCGAACCCCTCCCCTAACCCGTACCCGAAGCCGTACCCTAAGCCTAACCCTAACCCTAGGCTACCATTGACTGCTTCTGACTCCAATAGATTTCCTAAGCACTAGTGTTTTAAGGAACACCTTAAAAAGAGAATCCTAATGTGATTTCTTTATAATGGGTGTGTTCCTTATCTTATCCTAGTGTCTAAACTCTTCTCCATGGCTGGACCCCCAGATAATATTCCTTTACGTGCTAAGGGGTATCTAGAGAGTGGGATAGGTTTAATAACTATCCTAACTCTAACGCGTACCCTAACCCTAACACCTACCCTAACCCTAACACGTACCCTTATCCTAAACTGTACCCTAAACGGACCCCAAACCCTAACACTAACCCTAACCCTAACCCTAACCCATACCCTACGCCGTACCCGATACCCTCCCCGAACCCGTACCCTAAGCCGTACCCTAAGCCTAACCCTAAGCCTAACCCTAACCCTAAGCTACCCTTGACTGCTTCTGCCTCCAGTAGATTTCCTAAGCACTAGTGTTTTAAGGAACAGCTTAAAAAGAGAATCCTAATGTCATTTCTTTATAATGGGTGTGTTCCTTATCTTATCCTAGTGTCTAAACACTTCTCCATGGCTGGACCCCCAAATAATATTCCTTTACGTGCTAAGGGGTATCTAGAGAGTGGGATACGTTTAATAACTACCCTAACCCTAATGCGTACCCTAACCCTAAACCCTACCCTAACCCTAACATGTACCCTAATCCTAACCTGTACCCTAAACCGAGCACTAACCCTAACACTAACCCTAACCCTAACCCATACCCTACGCCATACCCGAACCCCTCCCCGAACCCGTACCCTAAGCCGTACCCTAAGCCTAACCCTAAGTGTAACCCTAACCCTAGGCTACCCTTTACTGCTTCTGCCTACAATAGACTTCCTAAGCACTAGTGTTTTAAGGAACAGCTTAAAAAGAGAATCCTAATGTGATTTCTTTATAATGGGTGTGTTCCTTATCTTATCCTAGTGTCTAAACACTTCTCCATGGCTGGACCCCCAAATAATATTCCTTTACGTGCTAAGGGGTATCTAGAGAGTGGGATAGGTTTAATAACTACCCTAACCCTAACGCGTACCCTAACCCTAACCCCTACCCTAACCCTAACACGTACCCTAATCCTAACCCATACCCTAAACCGAGCCCTAACCCTAACACTAACCCTAACCCTAACCCATACCCTACGATGTACCCGAACCCCTCCCCGAACCCGTACCCTAAGCCATACCCTAACCCTAACCCTAAGCCTAACCCTAAACCTAGGCTACCCTTGACTGCTTCTGCCTCCAATAGATTTCCTAAGCACTATTTTTTTAAGGAACAGCTTAAAAAGAGAATCCTAAGGTGATTTCTTTATAATGGGTGTGTTCCTTATCTTATCCTAGTGTCTAAACTCTTCTCCATGGCTGGACCCCCAAATAATATTACTTTACGTGCTAAGGGGTATCTAGAGAATGGGATAGGTTTAATAACTACCGTAACCCTAACGCGTACCCTAACCCTAACCCCTACCCTAACCCTAACACGTACCCTAATCCTAACCCGTACCCTAAACCGAGCTCTAAAGCTAAAACTAACCCTAACCCTAACCCATACCCTACGCCATACCCGAAGCCCTCCCCGAACCCGTACCCTAAGCCGTACCCTAACCCTAACCCTAAGCCTAACCCTAACCCTAGGCTACCCTTGACTGCTTCTGCCTCCAATAGATTTCCTAAGCACTAGTGTTTTAAGGAACAGCTTAAAAAGAGAATCCTAATGTGATTTCTTTATAATGGGTGTGTTCCTTATCTTATCCTAGTGTCTAAACTCTTCTCCATGGCTGGACCCCCAAATAGTATTCCTTTACGTGCTAAGGGGTATCTAGAGAGTGGGATAGGTTTAATAACTACCCTAAACCTAAAGCGTACCCTAACCCTAACCCCTACCCTAACCCTAACACGTACCCTAATCCTAACCCGTACCCTAACCCGAGCCCTAACCCTAACAATAACCGTAACCCTAACCCTAACCCATACCCTACGCCGTACCTGAACCCCTCCCCGAACCCGTACCCTAAGCCGTACCCTAAGCCTAACCCTAAGGATAACCCTAACCCTAGGCTACCCTTGACTGCTTCTGCCTCCAATAGATTTCCTAAGCACTAGTGTTTGAAGGAACAGCTTAAAACGAGAATCCTAATGTGATTTCTTTATAATGGGTGTGTTCCTTATATTATCCTAGTGTCTAAACTCTTCGCCATGGCTGGACCCCCAAATAATATTACTTTACGTGCTAAGGGGTATCTAGAGAGTGGGATAGGTTTAATAACTACCGTAACCCTAACGCGTACCCTAACCCTAACCCCTACCCTAACCCTAACACGTACCCTAATCCTAACCCATACCCTAAACCGAGCCCTAACCCTAACACTAACCCTAACCCTAACCCATACCCTACGCCGTACCCGAAGCCCTCCCCGAACCCGTACCCTAAGCCGTACCCTAACCCTAACCCTAAGCCTAACCCTAACCCTAGGCTACCCTTGACTGCTTCTGCCTCCAATAGATTTCCTAAGCACTAGTGTTTTAAGTAACAGCTTAAAAAGAGAATCCTAATGTGATTTCTTTATAATGGGTGTGTTCCTTATCTTATCCTAGTGTCTAAACTCTTCTCCATGGCTGGACCCCCAAATAATATTCCTTTACGTGCTAAGGGGTATCTAGAGAGTGGGATAGGTTTAATAACTACCCTAAATCTAAAGCGTACCCTAACCCTAACCCCTACCCTAACCCTAACACGTACCCTAATCCTTACCCGTACCCTAACCCGAGCCCTAACCCTAACAATAACCCTAACCCTAACCCTAACCCATACCCTACGCCGTACCCGAACCCCTCCCCGAACCCGTACCCTAAGCCGTACCCTAAGCCTAACCCTAAGGATAACCCTAACCCTAGGCTACCCTTGACTGCTTCTGCCTCCAATAGATTTCCTAAGCACTAGTGTTTGAAGGAACAGCTTAAAACGAGAATCCTAATGTGATTTCTTTATAATGGGTGTGTTCCTTATATTATCCTAGTGTCTAAACTCTTCTCCATGGCTGGACCCCCAAATAATATTACTTTACGTGCTAAGGGGTATCTAGAGAGTGGGATAGGTTTAATAACTACCGTAACCCTAACGTGTACCCTAACCCTAACCCCTACCCTAACCCTAACACGTACCCTAATCCTAACCCATACCCTAAACCGAGCCCTAACCCTAACACTAACCCTAACCCTAACACTTACCCTAATCCTAACCCATACCCTAAACCGAGCCCTAACCCTAACACTAACCCTAACCCTAACCCATACCCTACGATGTACCCGAACCCCTCCCCGAACCCGTAACATAAGCCATACCCTAACCCGAACCCTAAGCCTAACCCTAACCCTAGGCTACCCTTGACTGCTTCTGCCTCCAATAGATTTCCTAAGCACTATTTTTTTAAGGAACAGCTTAAAAAGAGAATCCTAAGGTGATTTCTTTATAATGGGTGTGTTCCTTATCTTATCCTAGTGTCTAAACTCTTCTCCATGGCTGGACCCCCAATAATATTCCTTTACGTGCTAAGGGGTATCTAGAGAGTGGGATAGGTTTAATAACTACCCTAAACCTAAAGCGTACCCTAACCCTAACCCCTACCCTAACCCTAACACGTACCCTAATCCTAACCCGTACCCTAACCCGAGCCCTAACCCTAACAATAACCCTAACCCTAACCCTAACCCATACCCTACGCCGTACCCGAACACCTCCCCGAACCCGTACCCTAAGCCGTACCCTAAGCCTAACCCTAAGGATAACCCTAACCCTAGGCTACCCTTGACTGCTTCTGCCTCCAATAGATTTCCTAAGCACTAGTGTTTGAAGGAACAGCTTAAAACGAGAATCCTAATGTGATTTCTTTATAATGGGTGTGTTCCTTATCTTATCCTAGTGTCTAAACTCTTCTCCATGGCTGGACCCCCAAATAATATTCCTTTACGTGCTAAGGGGTATCTAGAGAGTGGGATAGGTTTAATAACTACCCTAACCCTAACGCGTACCCTAACCCTAACCCCTACCCTAACCCTAACACGTACCCTAATCCTAACCCATACCCTAAACCGAGCCCTAACCCTAACACTAACCCTAACCCTAACCCATACCCTACGATGTACCCGAACCCCTCCCCGAACCCGTACCCTAAGCCATACCCTAACCCTAACCCTAAGCCTAACCCTAAACCTAGGCTACCCTTGACTGCTTCTGCCTCCAATAGATTTCCTAAGCACTATTTTTTTAAGGAACAGCTTAAAAAGAGAATCCTAAGGTGATTTCTTTATAATGGGTGTGTTCCTTATCTTATCCTAGTGTCTAAACTCTTCTCCATGGCTGGACCCCCAAATAATATTACTTTACGTGCTAAGGGGTATCTAGAGAGTGGGATAGGTTTAATAACTACCGTAACCCTAACGCGTACCCTAACCCTAACCCCTACCCTAACCCTAACACGTACCCTAATCCTAACCCGTACCCTAAACCGAGCTCTAAAGCTAAAACTAACCCTAACCCTAACCCATACCCTACGCCATACCCGAAGCCCTCCCCGAACCCGTACCCTAAGCCGTACCCTAACCCTAACCCTAAGCCTAACCCTAACCCTAGGCTACCCTTGACTGCTTCTGCCTCCAATAGATTTCCTAAGCACTAGTGTTTTAAGGAACAGCTTAAAAAGAGAATCCTAATGTGATTTCTTTATAATGGGTGTGTTCCTTATCTTATCCTAGTGTCTAAACTCTTCTCCATGGCTGGACCCCCAAATAGTATTCCTTTACGTGCTAAGGGGTATCTAGAGAGTGGGATAGGTTTAATAACTACCCTAAACCTAAAGCGTACCCTAACCCTAACCCCTACCCTAACCCTAACACGTACCCTAATCCTAACCCGTACCCTAACCCGAGCCCTAACCCTAACAATAACCGTAACCCTAACCCTAACCCATACCCTACGCCGTACCTGAACCCCTCCCCGAACCCGTACCCTAAGCCGTACCCTAAGCCTAACCCTAAGGATAACCCTAACCCTAGGCTACCCTTGACTGCTTCTGCCTCCAATAGATTTCCTAAGCACTAGTGTTTGAAGGAACAGCTTAAAACGAGAATCCTAATGTGATTTCTTTATAATGGGTGTGTTCCTTATATTATCCTAGTGTCTAAACTCTTCGCCATGGCTGGACCCCCAAATAATATTACTTTACGTGCTAAGGGGTATCTAGAGAGTGGGATAGGTTTAATAACTACCGTAACCCTAACGCGTACCCTAACCCTAACCCCTACCCTAACCCTAACACGTACCCTAATCCTAACCCATACCCTAAACCGAGCCCTAACCCTAACACTAACCCTAACCCTAACCCATACCCTACGCCGTACCCGAAGCCCTCCCCGAACCCGTACCCTAAGCCGTACCCTAACCCTAACCCTAAGCCTAACCCTAACCCTAGGCTACCCTTGACTGCTTCTGCCTCCAATAGATTTCCTAAGCACTAGTGTTTTAAGTAACAGCTTAAAAAGAGAATCCTAATGTGATTTCTTTATAATGGGTGTGTTCCTTATCTTATCCTAGTGTCTAAACTCTTCTCCATGGCTGGACCCCCAAATAATATTCCTTTACGTGCTAAGGGGTATCTAGAGAGTGGGATAGGTTTAATAACTACCCTAAATCTAAAGCGTACCCTAACCCTAACCCCTACCCTAACCCTAACACGTACCCTAATCCTAACCCGTACCCTAACCCGAGCCCTAACCCTAACAATAACCCTAACCCTAACCCTAACCCATACCCTACGCCGTACCCGAACCCCTCCCCGAACCCGTACCCTAAGCCGTACCCTAAGCCTAACCCTAAGGATAACCCTAACCCTAGGCTACCCTTGACTGCTTCTGCCTCCAATAGATTTCCTAAGCACTAGTGTTTGAAGGAACAGCTTAAAACGAGAATCCTAATGTGATTTCTTTATAATGGGTGTGTTCCTTATATTATCCTAGTGTCTAAACTCTTCTCCATGGCTGGACCCCCAAATAATATTACTTTACGTGCTAAGGGGTATCTAGAGAGTGGGATAGGTTTAATAACTACCGTAACCCTAACGTGTACCCTAACCCTAACCCCTACCCTAACCCTAACACGTACCCTAATCCTAACCCATACCCTAAACCGAGCCCTAACCCTAACACTAACCCTAACCCTAACACTTACCCTAATCCTAACCCATACCCTAAACCGAGCCCTAACCCTAACACTAACCCTAACCCTAACCCATACCCTACGATGTACCCGAACCCCTCCCCGAACCCGTAACCTAAGCCATACCCTAACCCGAACCCTAAGCCTAACCCTAACCCTAGGCTACCCTTGACTGCTTCTGCCTCCAATAGATTTCCTAAGCACTATTTTTTTAAGGAACAGCTTAAAAAGAGAATCCTAAGGTGATTTCTTTATAATGGGTGTGTTCCTTATCTTATCCTAGTGTCTAAACTCTTCTCCATGGCTGGACCCCCAAATAATATTCCTTTACGTGCTAAGGGGTATCTAGAGAGTGGGATAGGTTTAATAACTACCCTAAACCTAAAGCGTACCCTAACCCTAACCCCTACCCTAACCCTAACACGTACCCTAATCCTAACCCGTACCCTAACCCGAGCCCTAACCCTAACAATAACCCTAACCCTAACCCTAACCCATACCCTACGCCGTACCCGAACACCTCCCCGAACCCGTACCCTAAGCCGTACCCTAAGCCTAACCCTAAGGATAACCCTAACCCTAGGCTACCCTTGACTGCTTCTGCCTCCAATAGATTTCCTAAGCACTAGTGTTTGAAGGAACAGCTTAAAACGAGAATCCTAATGTGATTTCTTTATAATGGGTGTGTTCCTTATCTTATCCTAGTGTCTAAACTCTTCTCCATGGCTGGACCCCCAAATAATATTCCTTTACGTGCTAAGGGGTATCTAGAGAGTGGGATAGGTTTAATAACTACCCTAACCCTAACGCGTACCCTAACCCTAACCCGTACCCTAAACCGAGCCCTAACCCTAAAACTAACCCTAACCCTAACACCTACCCTAACCCTAACACATACCCTAATCTTAACCCATACCCTAAACCGAGCCCTAACCCTAACACTAACCCTAACCCTAACCCATACCCTACGCCGTACCCGAACCCCTCCCCGAACCCGTACCCTGAGCCGTACGCTAACCCTAACCCTAAGCCTAACCCTAACCCTAGGCTACCCTTGACTGCTTCTGCCTCCAATAGATTTCCTAAGCACTAGTGTTTTAAGGAACAGCTTAAAAAGAGAATCCTAATGTGATTTCTTTATAATGGGTGTGTTCCTTATCTTATCCTAGTGTCTAAACTCTTCTCCATGGCTGGACACCCAGATAATATTCCTTTACGTGCTAAGGGGTATCTAGAGAGTGGGATAGGTTTAATAACTATCCTAACTCTAACGCGTACCCTAACCCTAACACCTACACTAACCCTAACACGTACCCTAAACCTAACCTGTACCCTAAACGGACCCCAAACCCTAACACTAACCCTAACCCTAACCCATACCCTACGTCGTACCCGATACCCTCCCTGAACCCGTACCCTAAGCCGTACGCTAACCCTAACCCTAAGCCGAACCCTAACACTAGGCTACCCTTGACTGCTTCTGCCTCCAATAGATTTCCTAAGCACTAGTGTTTTAAGGAATAGCTTAAAAAGAGAATCCTAATGTGATTTCTTTATAATGGGTGTGTACCTTATCTTATCCTAGTGTCTAAACTCTTCTCCATGGCTGGACCCCCAAATAATATTCCTTTACGTGCTAAGGGGTATCTAGAGAGTGGGATAGGTTTAATAACTATCCTAAACCTAACGCGTACCCTAACCCTAACCCCTACCCTAACCCTAACACGTACCCTAATCCTAACCCGTACCCTAAAATGAGCCCTAACCCTAACCCTAACCCTAACCCTAACCCTAACACATACCCTACGCCGTACCCGAACCCCTCCCCGAACCGGTACCCTAAGCCGTACCCTAAGCCTAACCCTCACCCTAAGCCTAACCCTAGGCTACCCTTGACTGCTTCTGCCTCCAATAGATTTCCTAAGCACTTGTGTTTTAAGGAACAGCTTAAAAAGAGAATCCTAATGTGATTTCTTTATAATGGGTGTGTTCCTTATCTTATCCTAATGTCTAAACTCTTCTCCATGGCTGGACCCCCAAATAATATTCCTTTACGTGCTAAGGGGTATGTAGAGAGTGGGATAGGTTTAATAACTACCCTAACCCTAATGTGTACCCTAACCCTAACCCCTACCCTAACCCTAACACGTACCCTTATCCTAACCCGTACCCTAAACCGAGCCCGAACCCTAACAGTACCCATAACCCAAACCCTAACCCATACCCTACGCCATAGCCGAACCCCTCCACGAACCTGTATCCTAAGCCGAACCCTAAGCCTAACCCTCACCCTAAGCCTAACCCTAGGCTACCCTTGACTGCTTCAGCCTGCAATAGATTTCCTGAGCACTACTGTTTTAAGGAAGTGTTTAAAAAGAGAATCCTAATGTGACTTCTTTATAATGATGTGTTCCTTATCTTATCCTAGTTTCTAAACTCTTCTCCATGGCTGGACCCCCAAATAATATTCGTTTACGTGCTAAGGGGTATCTAGAGAGTGGGATAGGTTTAATAACTACCCTAACCCTAACGCGTACCCTAACCCTAACCCCTACCCTAACCCTAACACGTACCCTAATCCTAACCCGTACCCTAAACCGAGCCCTAACCCTAACACTAACCCTAACCCTAACCCATACCCTACGCCGTACCCGAACCCCTCCCCTAACCCGTACCCGAAGCCGTACCCTAAGCCTAACCCTAACCCTAGGCTACCATTGACTGCTTCTGACTCCAATAGATTTCCTAAGCACTAGTGTTTTAAGGAACACCTTAAAAAGAGAATCCTAATGTGATTTCTTTATAATGGGTGTGTTCCTTATCTTATCCTAGTGTCTAAACTCTTCTCCATGGCTGGACCCCCAGATAATATTCCTTTACGTGCTAAGGGGTATCTAGAGAGTGGGATAGGTTTAATAACTATCCTAACTCTAACGCGTACCCTAACCCTAACACCTACCCTAACCCTAACACGTACCCTTATCCTAAACTGTACCCTAAACGGACCCCAAACCCTAACACTAACCCTAACCCTAACCCATACCCTACGCCGTACCCGATACCCTCCCCGAACCCGTACCCTAAGCCGTACCCTAAGCCTAACCCTAAGCCTAACCCTAACCCTAAGCTACCCTTGACTGCTTCTGCCTCCAGTAGATTTCCTAAGCACTAGTGTTTTAAGGAACAGCTTAAAAAGAAAATCCTAATGTCATTTCTTTATAATGGGTGTGTTCCTTATCTTATCCTAGTGTCTAAACACTTCTCCATGGCTGGACCCCCAAATAATATTCCTTTACGTGCTAAGGGGTATCTACAGAGTGGGATAGGTTTAATAACTACCCTAACCCTAATGCGTAACCTAACCCTAAACCCTACCCTAACCCCAACATGTACCCTAATCCTAACCTGTACCCTAAACCGAGCACTAACCCTAACACTAACCCTAACCCTAACCCTAACCCATACCCTACGCCGTACCCGAACCCCTCCCCGAACCCGTACCCTAAGCCGTACCCTAAGCCTAACCCTAAGCCTAACCCTAACCCTAGGCTACCCTTTACTGCTTCTGCCTACAATAGACTTCCTAAGCACTAGTGTTTTAAGGAACAGCTTAAAAAGAGAATCCTAATGTGATTTCTTTATAATGGGTGTGTTCCTTATCTTATCCTATTGTCTAAACACTTCTCCATGGCTGGACCCCCAAATAATATTCCTTTACGTGCTAAGGGGTATCTAGAGAGTGGGATAGGTTTAATAACTACCCTAACCCTAACGCGTACCCTAACCCTAACCCCTACCCTAACCCTAACACGTACCCTAATCCTAACCCATACCCTAAACCGAGCCCTAACCCTAACCCTAACCCATACCCTACGATGTACCCGAACCCCTCCCCGAACCCGTACCCTAAGCCATACCCTAACCCTAACCCTAAGCCTAACCCTAACCCTAGGCTACCCTTGACTGCTTCTGCCTCCAATAGATTTCCTAAGCACTATTTTTTTAAGGAACAGCTTAAAAAGAGAATCCTAAGGTGATTTCTTTATAATGGGTGTGTTCCTTATCTTATCCTAGTGTCTAAACTCTTCTCCATGGCTGGACTGCAAATAATATTACTTTACGTGCTAAGGGGTATCTAGAGAGTGGGATAGGTTTAATAACTACCGTAACCCTAACGCGTACCCTAACCCTAACCCCTACCCTAACCCTAACACGTACCCTAATCCTAACCCGTACCCTAAACCGAGCTCTAAAGCTAAAACTAACCCTAACCCTAACCCATACCCTACGCCATACCCGAAGCCCTCCCCGAACCCGTACCCTAAGCCGTACCCTAACCCTAACCCTAAGCCTAACCCTAACCCTAGGCTACCCTTGACTGCTTCTGCCTCCAATAGATTTCCTAAGCACTAGTGTTTTAAGGAACAGCTTAAAAAGAGAATCCTAATGTGATTTCTTTATAATGGGTGTGTTCCTTATCTTATCCTAGTGTCTAAACTCTTCTCCATGGCTGGACCCCCAAATAGTATTCCTTTACGTGCTAAGGGGTATCTAGAGAGTGGGATAGGTTTAATAACTACCCTAAACCTAAAGCGTACCCTAACCCTAACCCCTACCCTAACCCTAACACGTACCCTAATCCTAACCCGTACCCTAACCCGAGCCCTAACCCTAACAATAACCCTAACCCTAACCCATACCCTACGCCGTACCGGAACCCCTCCCCGAACCCATACCCTAAGCCGTACCCTAAGCCTAACCCTAAGGATAACCCTAACCCTAGGCTACCCTTGACTGCTTCTGCCTCCAATAGATTTCCTAAGCACTAGTGTTTGAAGGAACAGCTTAAAACGAGAATCCTAATGTGATTTCTTTATAATGGGTGTGTTCCTTATATTATCCTAGTGTCTAAACTCTTCTCCATGGCTGGACCCCCAAATAATATTCCTTTACGTGCTAAGGGGTATCTAGAGAGTGGGATAGGTTTAATAACTACCCTAAACCTAAAGCGTACCCTAACCCTAACCCCTACCCTAACCCTAACACGTACCCTAATCCTAACCCGTACCCTAACCCGAGCCCTAACCCTAACAATAACCCTAACCCTAACCCTAACCCATACCCTACGCCGTACCCGAACCCCTCCCCGAACCCGTACCCTAAGCCGTACCCTAAGCCTAACCCTAAGGATAACCCTAACCCTAGGCTACCCTTGACTGCTTATGCCTCCAATAGATTTCCTAAGCACTAGTGTTTGAAGGAACAGCTTAAAACGAGAATCCTAATGTGATTTCTTTATAATGGGTGTGTTCCTTATATTATCCTAGTGTCTAAACTCTTCGCCATGGCTGGACCCCCAAATAATATTACTTTACGTGCTAAGGGGTATCTAGAGAGTGGGATAGGTTTAATAACTACCGTAACCCTAACGCGTACCCTAACCCTAACCCCTACCCTAACCCTAACACGTACCCTAATCCTAACCCATACCCTAAACAGAGCCCTAACCCTAACACTAACCCTAACCCTAACCCATACCCTACGATGTACCCGAACCCCTCCCCGAACCCGTAACCTAAGCCATACCCTAACCCTAACCCTAAGCCTAACCCTAACCCTAGGCTACCCTTGACAGCTTCTGCCTCCAATAGATTTCCTAAGAACTATTTTTTTAAGGAACAGCTTAAAAAGAGAATCCTAAGTTGATTTCTTTATAATGGGTGTGTTCCTTATCTTATCCTAGTGTCTAAACTCTTCTCCATGGCTGGACCCCCAAATAATATTCCTTTACGTGCTAAGGGGTATCTAGAGAGTGGTATAGGTTTAATAACTACCGTAACCCTAACGCGTACCCTAACCCTAACCACTACCCTAACCCTAACACGTACCCTAATCCTAACCCGTACCCTAAACCGAGCCCTAACCCTAACACTAACCCTATCCCTAACCCTAACCCATACCCTACGCCGTACCCGAAGCCCTCCCCGAACCCGTACCCTAACCCTAACCCTAAGCCTAACCCTAACCCTAGGCTACCCTTGACTGCTTCTGCCTCCAATAGATTTCCTAAGCACTAGTGTTTTAAGGAACAGCTTAAAAAGAGAATCCTAATGTGATTTCTTTATAATGGGTGTGTTCCTTATCTTATCCTAGTGTCTAAACTCTTCTCCATGGCTGGACCCCCAAATAATATTCCTTTACGTGCTAAGGGGTATCTAGAGAGTGGGATAGGTTTAATAACTACCCTAAACCTAAAGCGTACCCTAACCCTAACCCCTACCCTAACCCTAACACGTACCCTAATCCTAACCCGTACCCTAACCCGAGCCCTAACCCTAACAATAACCCTAACCCTAACCCTAACCCATACCCTACGCCGTACCCGAACCCCTCCCCGAACCCGTACCCTAAGCCGTACCCTAAGCCTAACCCTAAGGATAACCCTAACCCTAGGCTACCCTTGACTGCTTCTGCCTCCAATAGATTTCCTAAGCACTAGTGTTTGAAGGAACAGCTTAAAACGAGAATCCTAATGTGATTTCTTTATAATGGGTGTGTTCCTTATATTATCCTAGTGTCTAAACTCTTCTCCATGGCTGGACCCCCAAATAATATTACTTTACGTGCTAAGGGGTATCTAGAGAGTGGGATAGGTTTAATAACTACCGTAACCCTAACGTGTACCCTAACCCTAACCCCTACCCTAACCCTAACACGTACCCTAATCCTATCCCATACCCTAAACCGAGACCTAACCCTAACACTAACCCTAACCCTAACACTTACCCTAATCCTAACCCATACCCTAAACCGAGCCCTAACCCTAACACTAACCCTAACCCTAACCCATACCCTACGATGTACCCGAACCCCTCCCCGAACCCGTAACCTAAGCCATACCCTAACCCTAACCCTAAGCCTAACCCTAACCCTAGGCTACCCTTGACAGCTTCTGCCTCCAATAGATTTCCTAAGCACTATTTTTTTAAGGAACAGCTTAAAAAGAGAATCCTAAGGTGATTTCTTTATAATGGGTGTGTTCCTTATCTTATCCTAGTGTCTAAACTCTTCTCCATGGCTGGACCCCCAAATAATATTCCTTTACGTGCTAAGGGGTATCTAGAGAGTGGGATAGGTTTAATAACTACCCTAAACCTAAAGCGTACCCTAACCCTAACCCCTACCCTAACCCTAACACGTACCCTAATCCTAACCCGTACCCTAACCCGAGCCCTAACCCTAACAATAACCCTAACCCTAACCCTAACCCATACCCTACGCCGTACCCGAACCCCTCCCCGAACCCGTACCCTAAGCCGTACCCTAAGCCTAAACCTAAGGATAACCCTAACCCTAGGCTACCCTTGACTGCTTCTGCCTCCAATAGATTTCCTAAGCACTAGTGTTTGAAGGAACAGCTTAAAACGAGAATCCTAATGTGATTTCTTTATAATGGGTGTGTTCCTTATATTATCCTAGTGTCTAAACTCTTCGCCATGGCTGGACCCCCAAATAATATTACTTTACGTGCTAAGGGGTATCTAGAGAGTGGGATAGGTTTAATAACTACCGTAACCCTAACGCGTACCCTAACCCTAACCCCTACCCTAACCCTAACACGTACCCTAATCCTAACCCATACCCTAAACAGAGCCCTAACCCTAACACTAACCCTAACCCTAACCCATACCCTACGATGTACCCGAACCCCTCCCCGAACCCGTAACCTAAGCCATACCCTAACCCTAACCCTAAGCCTAACCCTAACCCTAGGCTACCCTTGACAGCTTCTGCCTCCAATAGATTTCCTAAGAACTATTTTTTTAAGGAACAGCTTAAAAAGAGAATCCTAAGTTGATTTCTTTATAATGGGTGTGTTCCTTATCTTATCCTAGTGTCTAAACTCTTCTCCATGGCTGGACCCCCAAATAATATTCCTTTACGTGCTAAGGGGTATCTAGAGAGTGGGATAGGTTTAATAACTACCGTAACCCTAACGCGTACCCTAACCCTAACCACTACCCTAACCCTAACACGTACCCTAATCCTAACCCGTACCCTAAACCGAGCCCTAACCCTAACACTAACCCTATCCCTAACCCTAACCCATACCCTACGCCGTACCCGAAGCCCTCCCCGAACCCGTACCCTAACCCTAACCCTAAGCCTAACCCTAACCCTAGGCTACCCTTGACTGCTTCTGCCTCCAATAGATTTCCTAAGCACTAGTGTTTTAAGGAACAGCTTAAAAAGAGAATCCTAATGTGATTTCTTTATAATGGGTGTGTTCCTTATCTTATCCTAGTGTCTAAACTCTTCTCCATGGCTGGACCCCCAAATAATATTCCTTTACGTGCTAAGGGGTATCTAGAGAGTGGGATAGGTTTAATAACTACCCTAAACCTAAAGCGTACCCTAACCCTAACCCCTACCCTAACCCTAACACGTACCCTAATCCTAACCCGTACCCTAACCCGAGCCCTAACCCTAACAATAACCCTAACCCTAACCCTAACCCATACCCTACGCCGTACCCGAACCCCTCCCCGAACCCGTACCCTAAGCCGTACCCTAAGCCTAACCCTAAGGATAACCCTAACCCTAGGCTACCCTTGACTGCTTCTGCCTCCAATAGATTTCCTAAGCACTAGTGTTTGAAGGAACAGCTTAAAACGAGAATCCTAATGTGATTTCTTTATAATGGGTGTGTTCCTTATATTATCCTAGTGTCTAAACTCTTCTCCATGGCTGGACCCCCAAATAATATTACTTTACGTGCTAAGGGGTATCTAGAGAGTGGGATAGGTTTAATAACTACCGTAACCCTAACGTGTACCCTAACCCTAACCCCTACCCTAACCCTAACACGTACCCTAATCCTATCCCATACCCTAAACCGAGCCCTAACCCTAACACTAACCCTAACCCTAACACTTACCCTAATCCTAACCCATACCCTAAACTGAGCCCTAACCCTAACACTAACCCTAACCCTAACCCATACCCTACGATGTACCCGAACCCCTCCCCGAACCCGTAACCTAAGCCATACCCTAACCCTAACCCTAAGCCTAACCCTAACCCTAGGCTACCCTTGACAGCTTCTGCCTCCAATAGATTTCCTAAGCACTATTTTTTTAAGGAACAGCTTAAAAAGAGAATCCTAAGGTGATTTCTTTATAATGGGTGTGTTCCTTATCTTATCCTAGTGTCTAAACTCTTCTCCATGGCTGGACCCCCAAATAATATTCCTTTACGTGCTAAGGGGTATCTAGAGAGTGGGATAGGTTTAATAACTACCCTAAACCTAAAGCGTACCCTAACCCTAACCCCTACCCTAACCCTAACACGTACCCTAATCCTAACCCGTACCCTAACCCGAGCCCTAACCCTAACAATAACCCTAACCCTAACCCTTACCCATACACTACGCCGTACCCGAACACCTCCCCGAACCCGTACCCTAAGCCGTACCCTAAGCCTAAGCCTAAGGATAACCCTAACCCTAGGCTACCCTTGACTGCTTCTGCCTCCAATAGATTTCCTAAGCACTAGTGTTTGAAGGAACAGCTTAAAACGAGAATCCTAATGTGATTTCTTTATAATGGGTGTGTTCCTTATCTTATCCTAGTGTCTAAACTCTTCTCCATGGCTGGACCCCCAAATAATATTCCTTTACGTGCTAAGGGGTATCTAGAGAGTGGGATAGGTTTAATAACTACCCTAACCCTAACGCGTACCCTAACCCTAACCCCTACCCTAACCCTAACACGTACCCTAATCCTAACCCGTACCCTAAACCGAGCCCTAACCCTAAAACTAACCCTAACCCTAACACCTACCCTAACCCTAACACATACCCTAATCTTAACCCATACCCTAAACCGAGCCCTAACCCTAACACTAACCCTAACCCTAACCCATACCCTACGCCGTACCCGAACCCCTCCCCGAACCCGTACCCTGACCCGTACGCTAACCCTAACCCTAAGCCTAACCCTAACCCTAGGCTACCCTTGACTGCTTCTGCCTCCAATAGATTTCCTAAGCACTAGTGTTTTAAGGAACAGCTTAAAAAGAGAATCCTAATGTGATTTCTTTATAATGGGTGTGTTCCTTATCTTATCCTAGTGTCTAAACTCTTCTCCATGGCTGGACACCCAGATAATATTCCTTTACGTGCTAAGGGGTATCTAGAGAGTGGGATAGGTTTAATAACTATCCTAACTCTAACGCGTACCCTAACCCTAACACCTACACTAACCCTAACACGTACCCTAAACCTAACCTGTACCCTAAACGGACCCCAAACCCTAACACTAACCCTAAACCTAACCCATACCCTACGCCGTACCCGATACCCTCCCTGAACCCGTACCCTAAGCCGTACCCTAACCCTAACCCTAAGCCGAACCCTAACACTAGGCTACCCTTGACTGCTTCTGCCTCCAATAGATTTCCTAAGCACTAGTGTTTTAAGGAATAGCTTAAAAAGAGAATCCTAATGTGATTTCTTTATAATGGGTGTGTACCTTATCTTATCCTAGTGTCTAAACTCTTCTCCATGGCTGGACCCCCAAATAATATTCCTTTACGTGCTAAGGGGTATCTAGAGAGTGGGATAGGTTTAATAACTATCCTAAACCTAACGCGTACCCTAACCCTAACCCCTACCCTAACCCTAACACGTAACCTAATCCTAACCCGTACCCTAAAATGAGCCCTAACCCTAACCCTCACCCTAACCCTAACCCTAACACATACCCTATGCCGTACCCGAACCCCTCCCAGAACCGGTACCCTAAGCCGTACCCTAAGCCTAACCCTCACCCTAAGCCTAACCCTAGGCTACCCTTGACTGCTTCTGCCTCCAATAGATTTCCTAAGCACTTGTGTTTTAAGGAACAGCTTAAAAAGAGAATCCTAATGTGATTTCTTTATAATGGGTGTGTTCCTTATCTTATCCTAATGTCTAAACTCTTCTCCATGGCTGGACCCCCAAATAATATTCCTTTACGTGCTAAGGGGTATCTAGAGAGTGGGATAGGTTTAATAACTACCCTAACCCTAATGCGTACCCTAACCCTAACCCCTACCCTAACCCTAACACGTACCCTTATCCTAACCCGTACCCTAAACCGAGCCCGAACCCTAACAGTACCCATAACCCAAACCCTAACCCATACCCTACGCCATAGCCGAACCCCTCCACGAACCTGTATCCTAAGCCGAACCCTAAGCCTAACCCTCACCCTAAGCCTAACCCTAGGCTACCCTTGACTGCTTCAGCCTGCAATAGATTTCCTGAGCACTACTGTTTTAAGGAAGTGGTTAAAAAGAGAATCCTAATGTGACTTCTTTATAATGATGTGTTCCTTATCTTATCCTAGTTTCTAAACTCTTCTCCATGGCTGGACCCCCAAATAATATTCGTTTACGTGCTAAGGGGTATCTAGAGAGTGGGATAGGTTTAATAACTACCCTAACCCTAACGCGTACCCTAACCCTAACCCCTACCCTAACCCTAACACGTACCCTAATCCTAACCCGTACCCTAAACCGAGCCCTAACCCTAACACTAACCCTAACCCTAACCCATACCCTACGCCGTACCCGAACCCCTCCCCTAACCCGTACCCGAAGCCGTACCCTAAGCCTAACCCTAACCCTAGGCTACCATTGACTGCTTCTGCCTCCAATAGATTTCCTAAGCACTAGTGTTTTAAGGAACACCTTAAAAAGAGAATCCTAATGTGATTTCTTTATAATGGGTGTGTTCCTTATCTTATCCTAGTGTCTAAACTCTTCTCCATGGCTGGACCCCCAGATAATATTCCTTTACGTGCTAAGGGGTATCTAGAGAGTGGGATAGGTTTAATAACTATCCTAACTCTAACGCGTACCCTAACCCTAACACCTACCCTAACCCTAACACGTACCCTTATCCTAAACTGTACCCTAAACGGACCCCAAACCCTAACACTAACCCTAACCCTAACCCTAACCCATACCCTACGCCATACCCGAACCCCTCCCCGAACCCGTACCCTAAGCCGTACCCTAAGCCTAACCCTAAGCCTAACCCTAACCCTAGGCTACCCTTTACTGCTTCTGCCTACAATAGACTTCCTAAGCACTAGTGTTTTAAGGAACAGCTTAAAAAGAGAATCCTAATGTGATTTCTTTATAATGGGTGTGTTCCTTATCTTATCCTAGTGTCTAAACACTTCTCCATGGCTGGACCCCCAAATAATATTCCTTTACGTGCTAAGGGGTAACTAGAGAGTGGGATAGGTTTAATAACTACCCTAACACTAACGCGTACCCTAACCCTAACCCCTACCCTAACCCTAACACGTACCCTAATCCTAACCCATACCCTAAACCGAGCCCTAACCCTAACACTAACCCTAACCCTAACCCATACCCTACGATGTACCCGAACCCCTCCCCGAACCCGTACCCTAAGCCATACCCTAACCCTAACCGTAAGCCTAACCCTAACCCTAGGCTACCCTTGACTGCTTCTGCCTCCAATAGATTTCCTAAGCACTATTTTTTTAAGGAACAGCTTAAAAAGAGAATCCTAAGGTGATTTCTTTATAATGGGTGTGTTCCTTATCTTATCCTAGTGTCTAAACTCTTCTCCATGGCTGGACCCCCAAATAATATTACTTTACGTGCTAAGGGGTATCTAGAGAGTGGGATAGGTTTAATAACTACCGTAACCCTAATGCGTACCCTAACCCTAACCCCTACCCTAACCCTAACACGTACCCTAATCCTAACCCGTACCCTAAACCTAGCTCTAAAGCTAAAACTAACCCTAACCCTAACCCATACCCTACGCCATACCCGAAGCCCTCCCCGAACCCGTACCCTAAGCCGTACCCTAACCCTAACCCTAAGCCTAACCCTAATCCCTAGGCTACCCTTGACTGCTTCTGCCTCCAATAGATTTCCTAAGCACTAGTGTTTGAAGGAACAGCTTAAAACGAGAATCCTAATGTGATTTCTTTATAATGGGTGTGTTCCTTATATTATCCTAGTGTCTAAACTCTTCTCCATGGCTGGACCCCCAAATAATATTCCTTTACGTGCTAAGGGGTATCTAGAGAGTGGGATAGGTTTAATAACTACCCTAAACCTAAAGCGTACCCTAACCCTAACCCCTACCCTAACCCTAACACGTACCCTAATCCTAACCCGTACCCTAACCCGAGCCCTAACCCTAACAATAACCCTAACCCTAACCCTAACCCATACCCTACGCCGTACCCGAACCCCTCCCCGAACCCGTACCCTAAGCCGTACCCTAAGCCTAACCCTAAGGATAACCCTAACCCTAGGCTACCCTTGACTGCTTCTGCCTCCAATAGATTTCCTAAGCACTAGTGTTTGAAGGAACAGCTTAAAACGAGAATCCTAATGTGATTTCTTATAATGGGTGTGTTCCTTATATTATCCTAGTGTCTAAACTCTTCGCCATGGCTGGACCCCCAAATAATATTACTTTACGTGCTAAGGGGTATCTAGAGAGTGGGATAGGTTTAATAACTACCGTAACCCTAACGCGTACCCTAACCCTAACCCCTACCCTAACCCTAACACGTACCCTAATCCTAACCCATACCCTAAACCGAGCCCTAACCCTAACACTAACCCTAACCCTAACCCATACCCTACGATGTACCCGAACCCCTCCCCGAACCCGTAACCTAAGCCATACCTTAACCCTAACCCTAAGCCTAACCCTAACCCTAGGCTACCCTTGACTGCTTCTGCCTCCAATAGATTTCCTAAGCACTAGTGTTTGAAGGAACAGCTTAAAACGAGAATCCTAATGTGATTTCTTTATAATGGGTGTGTTCCTTATATTATCCTAGTGTCTAAACTCTTCTCCATGGCTGGACCCCCAAATAATATTACTTTACGTGCTATGGGGTATCTAGAGAGTGGGATAGGTTTAATAACTACCCTAACCCTAACGCGTACACTAACTCTAACCCCTACCCTAACCCTAACACGTACCCTAATCCTAACCCGTACCCTAAACCGAGCCCTAACCCTAAAACTAACCCTAACCCTAAACCCTACCCTAACCCTAACACATACCCTAATCTTAACCCATACCCTAAACCGAGCCTAACCCTAACACTAACCCTAACCCTAACCCTAACCCATACCCTACGCCGTACCCGAACCCCTCCCCGAACCCGTACCCTGAGCCGTACGCTAACCCTAACCTAAGCCTAACCCTAACCCTAGGCTACCCTTGACTGCTTCTGCCTCCAATAGATTTCCTAAGCACTAGTGATTTAAGGAACAGCTTAAAAAGAGAATCCTAATGTGATTTCTTTATAATGGGTGTGTTCCTTATCTTATCCTAGTGTCTAAACTCTTCTCCATGGCTGGACACCCAGATAATATTCCTTTACGTGCTAAGGGGTATCTAGAGGGTGTGATAGGTTTAATAACTATCCTAACTCTAACGCGTACCCTAACCCTAACACCTACACTAACCCTAACACGTACCCTAATCCTAACCCGTACCCTAAACCGAGCCCTAACCCTAACCCTAACCCTAACCCTAACCCATACCCTACGCCGTACCCGAAACCCTCCCGAACCCGTACCCTAAGCTGTACCCTAAGCCTAACCCTCACCCTAAGCCTAACCCTAGGCTACCCTTGACTGCTTCTGCCTCCAATAGATTTCCTAAGCACTAGTGTTTTAAGGAACAGCTTAAAAAGAGAATCCTAATGTGATTTCTTTATAATGGTTGTGTTCCTTATCTTATCCTAGTGTCTAAACTCTTCTCCATGGCTGGACGCCCAAATAATATTCCTTTACGTGCTAAGGGGCATCTAGAGAGTGGGATAGGTTTAATAACTACCCTAACCCTAACGCGTACCCTAACCCTAACCCCTACCCTAACCCTAACACGTACCCTAATCCTAACCCATACCCTAAACCGAGCCCGAAACCTAACAGTACCCCTAACCCTAACCCTAACCCATACCCTATGCCATACCCGAACCCCTCCCCGAACCCGTATCCTAAGCCGTACCCTAAGCCTAACCCTCACCCTAAGCCTAACCCTAGGCTACCCTTGACTGCTTCAGCCTGCAATGGATTTCCTAAGCACTAGTGTTTTAAGGAAGAGGTTAAAAAGAGAATCCTAATGTGATTTCTTTATAATGGGTGTGTTCCTTATCTTATCCTAGTGTCTAAACTCTTCTCCATGGCTTTACGCCCAAATAATGTTCCTTTACGTGCTAAGGGGTATCTAGAGAGTGGGATAGGTTTAATAACTACCCTAACCCTAACGCGTACCCTAACCCTAACCCCTTCGCTAACCCTAACACGTACCCTAATCCTAACCCGTATCCTAAACCGAGCCCTAACCCTAACACTAATCCTAACCCTAACCCTAAACCATACCCTACGCCGTACCCGAACCCCTCCCCGAACCCGTACCCTAAGCCGTACCCTAAGCCTAACCCTAAGCCTAACCCTAACCCTAGGCTACCCTTGACTGCTTCTGCCTCCAATAGATTTCCTAAGCACTAGTATTTTAAGGAACAGCTTAGAAAGAGAATCCTAATGCCATTTCTTTATAATGGGTGTGTTCCTTATCTTATCCTAGTGTCTAAACTCTTCTCCATGGCTGGACCCCCAAATAATATTCCTTTACTTGCTAAGGGGTATCTAGAGAGTGGGATAGTTTTAATAACTACCCTAACCCTAACACGTACCCTAACCCTAACCCCTACCCTAAACCTAACACGTACCCTAATCCTAACCCGTACCCTAAACCGAGCCCTAACCTAACACTAACCCTAACCCTAACCCTATCCCATACCCTACGCCGTACCCGAACCCCTCCCCGAACCCATACCTTAAGCCGTACCCTAAGCCTCACCCTAAGCCTAACCCTAACCCTAGGCTACCCTTGACTGCTTCTGCCTCCAATAGATTTCCTAAGCACTAGTGTTTTAAGGAACAGCTTAAAAAGAGAATCCTAATGTGCTTTCTTTATAATGGGTGTGTTCCGTATCTTATCCTACTGTCTAAACTCTTCTGCATGTCTGGATCCCCAAATAATATTCCTTTACGTGCTAAGGGCTATCTAGAGAGTGGGATAGGTTTAATAACTACCCTAACCCTAACGCGTACCCTAACCCTAACCCCTACCCTAAACCTAACACGTACCCTAATCCTAACCCGTACCCTAAACCGAACCCTAACCCTAACACTAACCCTAACCCTAACCCATACCCTATGCCGTACACGAACCCCTCCCCGAACCGTACCCTAAGCCGTACCCAACCCCTAACCCTCACCCTAACCCTAACCCTAAGCTACCCTTGACTGCTTCTGCCTCCAATAGATTTCCTAAGCACTAGTGTTTTAAGGAACAGCTTAAAAAGAGAATCCTAATGTGATTTCTTTATAATGGGTGTGTTCTTTATCCTATCTTAGTGTCTAAACTCTTTTCCATGGCTGGACCCCCAAATAATGTTCCTTTACGTGCTAAGGGGTATCTAGAGAGTGGGATAGGTTTAATAACTACCCTAACCCTAACGCGTACCCTAACCCTAACCCCTACCCTAAACCTAACACGTACCCTAATCCTAACCCGTACCCTAAACCGAGCCCTAACCCTAACACTAACCCTAACCCTAACCCTAACCCATACCCTATGCCGTACACGAACCCCTCCCCGAACCGTACCCTAAGCCGTACCCAACCCCTAACCCTCACCCTAACCCTAACCCTAAGCTACCCTTGACTTCTTCTGCCTCCAATAGATTTCCTAAGCACTAGTGTTTGAAGGAACAGCTTAAAACGAGAATCCTAATGTGATTTCTTTATAATGGGTGTGTACCTTATCTTATCCTAGTGTCTAAACTCTTCTCCATGGCTGGACCCCCAAATAATATTCCTTTACGTGCTAAGGGGTATCTAGAGAGTGGGATAGGTTTAATAACTATCCTAAACCTAACGCGTACCCTAACCCTAACCCCTACCCTAACCCTAACACGTAACCTAATCCTAACCCGTACCCTAAAATGAGCCCTAACCCTAACCCTCACCCTAACCCTAACCCTAACACATACCCTATGCCGTACCCGAACCCCTCCCAGAACCGGTACCCTAAGCCGTACCCTAAGCCTAACCCTCACCCTAAGCCTAACCCTAGGCTACCCTTGACTGCTTCTGCCTCCAATAGATTTCCTAAGCACTTGTGTTTTAAGGAACAGCTTAAAAAGAGAATCCTAATGTGATTTCTTTATAATGGGTGTGTTCCTTATCTTATCCTAATGTCTAAACTCTTCTCCATGGCTGGACCCCCAAATAATATTCCTTTACGTGCTAAGGGGTATCTAGAGAGTGGGATAGGTTTAATAACTACCCTAACCCTAATGCGTACCCTAACCCTAACCCCTACCCTAACCCTAACACGTACCCTTATCCTAACCCGTACCCTAAACCGAGCCCGAACCCTAACAGTACCCATAACCCAAACCCTAACCCATACCCTACGCCATAGCCGAACCCCTCCACGAACCTGTATCCTAAGCCGAACCCTAAGCCTAACCCTCACCCTAAGCCTAACCCTAGGCTACCCTTGACTGCTTCAGCCTGCAATAGATTTCCTGAGCACTACTGTTTTAAGGAAGTGGTTAAAAAGAGAATCCTAATGTGACTTCTTTATAATGATGTGTTCCTTATCTTATCCTAGTTTCTAAACTCTTCTCCATGGCTGGACCCCCAAATAATATTCGTTTACGTGCTAAGGGGTATCTAGAGAGTGGGATAGGTTTAATAACTACCCTAACCCTAACGCGTACCCTAACCCTAACCCCTACCCTAACCCTAACACGTACCCTAATCCTAACCCGTACCCTAAACCGAGCCCTAACCCTAACACTAACCCTAACCCTAACCCATACCCTACGCCGTACCCGAACCCCTCCCCTAACCCGTACCCGAAGCCGTACCCTAAGCCTAACCCTAACCCTAGGCTACCATTGACTGCTTCTGCCTCCAATAGATTTCCTAAGCACTAGTGTTTTAAGGAACACCTTAAAAAGAGAATCCTAATGTGATTTCTTTATAATGGGTGTGTTCCTTATCTTATCCTAGTGTCTAAACTCTTCTCCATGGCTGGACCCCCAGATAATATTCCTTTACGTGCTAAGGGGTATCTAGAGAGTGGGATAGGTTTAATAACTATCCTAACTCTAACGCGTACCCTAACCCTAACACCTACCCTAACCCTAACACGTACCCTTATCCTAAACTGTACCCTAAACGGACCCCAAACCCTAACACTAACCCTAACCCTAACCCTAACCCATACCCTACGCCATACCCGAACCCCTCCCCGAACCCGTACCCTAAGCCGTACCCTAAGCCTAACCCTAAGCCTAACCCTAACCCTAGGCTACCCTTTACTGCTTCTGCCTACAATAGACTTCCTAAGCACTAGTGTTTTAAGGAACAGCTTAAAAAGAGAATCCTAATGTGATTTCTTTATAATGGGTGTGTTCCTTATCTTATCCTAGTGTCTAAACACTTCTCCATGGCTGGACCCCCAAATAATATTCCTTTACGTGCTAAGGGGTAACTAGAGAGTGGGATAGGTTTAATAACTACCCTAACACTAACGCGTACCCTAACCCTAAACCCTACCCTAACCCTAACACGTACCCTAATCCTAACCCATACCCTAAACCAAGCCCTAACCCTAACACTAACCCTAACCCTAACCCATACCCTACGATGTACCCGAACCCCTCCCCGAACCCGTACCCTAAGCCATACCCTAACCCTAACCGTAAGCCTAACCCTAACCCTAGGCTACCCTTGACTGCTTCTGCCTCCAATAGATTTCCTAAGCACTATTTTTTTAAGGAACAGCTTAAAAAGAGAATCCTAAGGTGATTTCTTTATAATGGGTGTGTTCCTTATCTTATCCTAGTGTCTAAACTCTTCTCCATGGCTGGACCCCCAAATAATATTACTTTACGTGCTAAGGGGTATCTAGAGAGTGGGATAGGTTTAATAACTACCGTAACCCTAATGCGTACCCTAACCCTAACCCCTACCCTAACCCTAACACGTACCCTAATCCTAACCCGTACCCTAAACCTAGCTCTAAAGCTAAAACTAACCCTAACCCTAACCCATACCCTACGCCATACCCGAAGCCCTCCCCGAACCCGTACCCTAAGCCGTACCCTAACCCTAACCCTAAGCCTAACCCTAACCCTAGGCTACCCTTGACTGCTTCTGCCTCCAATAGATTTCCTAAGCACTAGTGTTTGAAGGAACAGCTTAAAACGAGAATCCTAATGTGATTTCTTTATAATGGGTGTGTTCCTTATATTATCCTAGTGTCTAAACTCTTCTCCATGGCTGGACCCCCAAATAATATTCCTTTACGTGCTAAGGGGTATCTAGAGAGTGGGATAGGTTTAATAACTACCCTAAACCTAAAGCGTACCCTAACCCTAACCCCTACCCTAACCCTAACACGTACCCTAATCCTAACCCGTACCCTAACCCGAGCCCTAACCCTAACAATAACCCTAACCCTAACCCTAACCCATACCCTACGCCGTACCCGAACCCCTCCCCGAACCCGTACCCTAAGCCGTACCCTAAGCCTAACCCTAAGGATAACCCTAACCCTAGGCTACCCTTGACTGCTTCTGCCTCCAATAGATTTCCTAAGCACTAGTGTTTGAAGGAACAGCTTAAAACGAGAATCCTAATGTGATTTCTTTATAATGGGTGTGTTCCTTATATTATCCTAGTGTCTAAACTCTTCGCCATGGCTGGACCCCCAAATAATATTACTTTACGTGCTAAGGGGTATCTAGAGAGTGGGATAGGTTTAATAACTACCGTAACCCTAACGCGTACCCTAACCCTAACCCCTACCCTAACCCTAACACGTACCCTAATCCTAACCCATACCCTAAACCGAGCCCTAACCCTAACACTAACCCTAACCCTAACCCATACCCTACGATGTACCCGAACCCCTCCCCGAACCCGTAACCTAAGCCATACCTTAACCCTAACCCTAAGCCTAACCCTAACCCTAGGCTACCCTTGACTGCTTCTGCCTCCAATAGATTTCCTAAGCACTAGTGTTTGAAGGAACAGCTTAAAACGAGAATCCTAATGTGATTTCTTTATAATGGGTGTGTTCCTTATATTATCCTAGTGTCTAAACTCTTCTCCATGGCTGGACCCCCAAATAATATTACTTTACGTGCTATGGGGTATCTAGAGAGTGGGATAGGTTTAATAACTACCCTAACCCTAACGCGTACACTAACTCTAACCCCTACCCTAACCCTAACACGTACCCTAATCCTAACCCGTACCCTAAACCGAGCCCTAACCCTAAAACTAACCCTAACCCTAAACCCTACCCTAACCCTAACACATACCCTAATCTTAACCCATACCCTAAACCGAGCCCTAACCCTAACACTAACCCTAACCCTAACCCTAACCCATACCCTACGCCGTACCCGAACCCCTCCCCGAACCCGTACCCTGAGCCGTACGCTAACCCTAACCCTAAGCCTAACCCTAACCCTAGGCTACCCTTGACTGCTTCTGCCTCCAATAGATTTCCTAAGCACTAGTGATTTAAGGAACAGCTTAAAAAGAGAATCCTAATGTGATTTCTTTATAATGGGTGTGTTCCTTATCTTATCCTAGTGTCTAAACTCTTCTCCATGGCTGGACACCCAGATAATATTCCTTTACGTGCTAAGGGGTATCTAGAGGGTGTGATAGGTTTAATAACTATCCTAACTCTAACGCGTACCCTAACCCTAACACCTACACTAACCCTAACACGTACCCTAATCCTAACCCGTACCCTAAACCGAGCCCTAACCCTAACCCTAACCCTAACCCTAACCCATACCCTACGCCGTACCCGAAACCCTCCCCGAACCCGTACCCTAAGCTGTACCCTAAGCCTAACCCTCACCCTAAGCCTAACCCTAGGCTACCCTTGACTGCTTCTGCCTCCAATAGATTTCCTAAGCACTAGTGTTTTAAGGAACAGCTTAAAAAGAGAATCCTAATGTGATTTCTTTATAATGGGTGTGTTCCTTATCTTATCCTAGTGTCTAAACTCTTCTCCATGGCTGGACGCCCAAATAATATTCCTTTACGTGCTAAGGGGCATCTAGAGAGTGGGATAGGTTTAATAACTACCCTAACCCTAACGCGTACCCTAACCCTAACCCCTACCCTAACCCTAACACGTACCCTAATCCTAACCCATACCCTAAACCGAGCCCGAAACCTAACAGTACCCCTAACCCTAACCCTAACCCATACCCTATGCCATACCCGAACCCCTCCCCGAACCCGTATCCTAAGCCGTACCCTAAGCCTAACCCTCACCCTAAGCCTAACCCTAGGCTACCCTTGACTGCTTCAGCCTGCAATGGATTTCCTAAGCACTAGTGTTTTAAGGAAGAGGTTAAAAAGAGAATCCTAATGTGATTTCTTTATAATGGGTGTGTTCCTTATCTTATCCTAGTGTCTAAACTCTTCTCCATGGCTTTACGCCCAAATAATGTTCCTTTACGTGCTAAGGGGTATCTAGAGAGTGGGATAGGTTTAATAACTACCCTAACCCTAACGCGTACCCTAACCCTAACCCCTTCGCTAACCCTAACACGTACCCTAATCCTAACCCGTATCCTAAACCGAGCCCTAACCCTAACACTAATCCTAACCCTAACCCTAAACCATACCCTACGCCGTACCCGAACCCCTCCCCGAACCCGTACCCTAAGCCGTACCCTAAGCCTAACCCTAAGCCTAACCCTAACCCTAGGCTACCCTTGACTGCTTCTGCCTCCAATAGATTTCCTAAGCACTAGTATTTTAAGGAACAGCTTAGAAAGAGAATCCTAATGCCATTTCTTTATAATGGGTGTGTTCCTTATCTTATCCTAGTGTCTAAACTCTTCTCCATGGCTGGACCCCCAAATAATATTCCTTTACTTGCTAAGGGGTATCTAGAGAGTGGGATAGTTTTAATAACTACCCTAACCCTAACACGTACCCTAACCCTAACCCCTACCCTAAACCTAACACGTACCCTAATCCTAACCCGTACCCTAAACCGAGCCCTAACCTAACACTAACCCTAACCCTAACCCTATCCCATACCCTACGCCGTACCCGAACCCCTCCCCGAACCCATACCTTAAGCCGTACCCTAAGCCTCACCCTAAGCCTAACCCTAACCCTAGGCTACCCTTGACTGCTTCTGCCTCCAATAGATTTCCTAAGCACTAGTGTTTTAAGGAACAGCTTAAAAAGAGAATCCTAATGTGCTTTCTTTATAATGGGTGTGTTCCGTATCTTATCCTACTGTCTAAACTCTTCTGCATGTCTGGATCCCCAAATAATATTCCTTTACGTGCTAAGGGCTATCTAGAGAGTGGGATAGGTTTAATAACTACCCTAACCCTAACGCGTACCCTAACCCTAACCCCTACCCTAAACCTAACACGTACCCTAATCCTAACCCGTACCCTAAACCGAACCCTAACCCTAACACTAACCCTAACCCTAACCCATACCCTATGCCGTACACGAACCCCTCCCCGAACCGTACCCTAAGCCGTACCCAACCCCTAACCCTCACCCTAACCCTAACCCTAAGCTACCCTTGACTGCTTCTGCCTCCAATAGATTTCCTAAGCACTAGTGTTTTAAGGAACAGCTTAAAAAGAGAATCCTAATGTGATTTCTTTATAATGGGTGTGTTCTTTATCCTATCTTAGTGTCTAAACTCTTTTCCATGGCTGGACCCCCAAATAATGTTCCTTTACGTGCTAAGGGGTATCTAGAGAGTGGGATAGGTTTAATAACTACCCTAACCCTAACGCGTACCCTAACCCTAACCCCTACCCTAAACCTAACACGTACCCTAATCCTAACCCGTACCCTAAACCGAGCCCTAACCCTAACACTAACCCTAACCCTAACCCTAACCCATACCCTATGCCGTACACGAACCCCTCCCCGAACCGTACCCTAAGCCGTACCCAACCCCTAACCCTCACCCTAACCCTAACCCTAAGCTACCCTTGACTTCTTCTGCCTCCAATAGATTTCCTAAGCACTAGTGTTTTAAGGAACAGCTTAAAAACAGAATCCTAATGTGATTTCTTTATAATGGGTGTGTTCCTTATCCTATCTTAGTGTCTAAACTCTTTTCCATGGCTGGACCCCCAAATAATATTCCTTTACGTGCTAAGGGGTATCTAGAGAGTGGGATAGGTTTAATAACTACCCTAACCCTAACGCGTACCCTAACCCTAACCCCCACCCTAACCGAAACACGTACACTAATCCTAACCCGTACCCTAAACCGAGCCCTAACCCTAACACTAACCCTAACCCTTACCCTAACCCATACCCTACCCCATACCCGAACCCGTAGCCGATACCTTACCCTAAGCCATAACCGAACCCTAAACCTAACCCTAAGCTACCCTTGACTGCTTCTGCCTCCAATAATTTTCTTAAGCACTAATGTTTTAAGGAACAGCTTAAAAAGAGGATCCTAATGTGATTTTTTTATAATGGGTGTGTTCCTTATCTTGTCCTAGTGTCTAAACTCTTCTCCATGGCTGGACCCCCAAATAATATTCCTTGACGTGCTAAGCGGTATCGAGAGAGTGGGATAGGTTTAATAACTACCCTAACCCTAACGCGTACCCTAACCCGAACCACTTTGCTAACCCTAACACGTACCCTAATCCTAACCCGTACCCTAATCCGAGCCCTAACCCTAACACTAACCCTAACCCTAACCCTAACCCATACCCTACGCCGTACCCAAACTCCTCCTCGAACCCGTACCCTAAGCCATACCCTAAGCCTAACCCTCACCCTAACCCTAACCCTAGGCTACCCTTGACTGCTTCTGCCTCCAATAGATTTCCTAAGCACTAGTGTTTTAAGGAACAGCTTAAAAAGAGTATCCTAATGTGATTTCTTTATAATGGGTGTGTTCCTCATCTTTTCCTAGTGTCTAAACTCTTCTCCATGGCTGGACCCCAAATAATATTCCTTTACGTGCTAAGTGGTATCTAGAGAGTGGGATCAGTTTAGTAAATACCCTAACCCTAATGCGTACCCTAACCCTAACCCGTACCCTAACCCTAAGCTGCCCTTGACTGCTTCTGCCTCCAATAGATTTCCTAAGCACTAGTGTTTTAAGGAACAGGTTAAAAAGTATGTATTAAAGTATGTAAAATGTACGTATAAAAGTATTAATATATGAAAAATATGTATATATGTATGTATATATATATGTATGAATCACTTTGCTGTACTGCAGAAATTAACACAATATTGTAAGTCAACCATACTTCAGTATCAATTAGTTTGAAGGCACTTTTATAAATTAGGCCTTATTTCTCTTTTCCTTTCATCCTGGGAAAAATGTATAACAGAAACTTACCTGGATTACTCCGGAATGAATTCATATCACACAGAACTTTAATTGTTGAACAAACCATTAATACCAGTTACACCATGGGATGTCCTGATCCAATATGAAGTTTGTAAACCTTGTATCAAGCCTGCAGAATGCACTAAATTTGGAAATTCAAACTGCAATGAAGCCAACTATCCCATGACTTCTCCACAACTAGTTATACAAAATCAATTGGAATCCATATACAATCAAATGAATGTAGACAGAAACAACTATAGCCTTCCTTTTTTTCCTTTTAGATGAAGACGGTATTTAAGGTGATGTCTTGGGCCGTTTCAGGGTGTTACTCAATTTCCTGGGTATCTCCCATGCACACAAGAAGTACACATGTTAGTTAACTTGTTTGTGCAACTATATGAAGGTAGTTAATACCACAAAACTGTATACGTAAAAAGAATTAAATGTTAAAGTCATGTTTTGTATTTTTAATGACAATGAAAAAAAGTGTAGTGCTGATATTTGTTACAAAAAATGAACATTAAAAACATTCTTAGTGAAAAAAAGCCATACAGAAAAGGCAACCTAGATCCCATGCTCATCTTGTCTGCTTCATATCCATCAAGGCTGTCCAAATGAGGGGGAAACTCAGTAATGGTTCCAGAAAAAGAAAACTGGATCAGGCTGGAAAAAGACATTTTCATACAGTTGGGACAGCAGGTGAAAGTTGAAGTGGGGCTGAGTATTAAATTATAATGTAGACATCAGGATTTCCTCATTTAGGGGTTATGTGCTGGTTCCTTGGGCAAAACACACTGAGCATTTTGTGCGAGGTGGCAAATGTGAGTACTTTTGGCCATTACTGAAACTTTTCTGTACATTTTAAACTACTGGTAATTAAATTACTTTTCTAGACAACCGTGTCAGCATCATGCCAGAAAATCAGACAAGACAGACATCAAATTTTGTTATAGAGGCCAAGACTTACCCAGACCAAGTTCAACCAAATTTGTGATACTTATTTCCCTTGTAGGAGTCCACATGCTATTAAGAGGCACCGTGGGAAGAGTATATTAGTAGCTACCATGTCTTGGGTCCTGTGGATTACCTGGGGTGCAGTAGAAACTGTGAGATTTTAGTATTACAATTTTTCACATTACTTCAAAAAATATGTTAAAAAATAAATTCAGTGAAGTTGCAAAATATGGAATCAATATACACAAATCAGTTTTGTTTCTATACACTAATAATGAACACCAACAAGAAAAATTAAGAAAACAATCCCATTTTCAATTCCATCAAAAAGCACAAACTATTTAGGAATAAATTTAACCAAGGGCATGAAAGACCTATACTCAGAAAACTATAAAACACTGATAAAGAAATTGAAGACACAATAGAAAACAATATTCCATGCTCATGCATCAGAAAAATTACAATTATTAAAATGTTTATTCTATCCAAAGCCATCAACAAACAGTGCCAGGAAAACTAGACACCAGACCCCAAAGAACGACACTGGTCACCATCTACACTGCATATAAAACTAACTAAAAGTGCACAGTATTCCACATTAAACCCTTTCTCTCCTGAGTCCCCTGAAGAAGCACCCCACCCACCCAGCAGTCAGCTGCACAGGAAGATTCTCCACACTTGCTCGTTTTTTCCTCGTGTGGAGTCTCCTCACCAGTGGTTCCTGAGAAAACCCAGCTGCTGTCAGTGTGGACAATGCCTCATGGTCCAGAAGCCTAAGCCCTGACAGGAGACAAAGCTCCTGTCTGCTTGTCACAGAGCAAAGTCTGTGGGCAGGGTGCACCTGTGCCCCCAGGGTCAGACAGGTGGGTTCGGCGCCCCCTGTGGGACGTCAGAGAAGTGCCGGGAGTGCCGCACTCACAAACCCAGAGGCCTCATCCAGAAGGCAGTTCTGCTGTATATACTAAGTTTGGAAATCCAAACTGAAATGGAGCCAAGTATCTCACTGTATCTTCTCAAAAGATGGTTAAGGAGCAATTAATTACAAACCATATGTAATGAAATGAATTTAGACACAAACTTTACAACTTAAACCAAAATTCACTCAAAATTGCCCATAGACAAATTTAAATTACCAAACTATAAAAAATCCTAGAAAAAAAAGATAATCTACATGACTTTGGGTCTGGTGACCTTATTCAGAAAACCAGAAGACAAACCACAAACTGCAAGAAACTATTTCCAAAGCACATATCTGTTAAAGGATTTGTACTCAAATTATGCCAACGCCATTAAAATTTGGTAAAGATTGAAACACACACCTGGCCCAAGAAGATAAACAGGCAGTAAATAAGCATACAAGAATATACTCAAGATGCTGGTGGAATGCATGTACAACCAACCTTGGAAGACAGTTTGGCAATTTTTTCCAAATCTAAAAAGTCTCACCTTAGGATCCAAGAAGTGTACCTCTTGTATTTAGACAACTGCTTTAAAAAACTGTGTTCAAACCCAAACTAGCATCAAGTAATGTACAGCAGCTCTATTCATAATGGCTAAAAACTTAAAGATATCAGGATGTCCTTCTGTAGGTGAATTCATAAGCAAATTAGGGCACATACATGTCAAGGAGAGCCTAATACACCACCCCAAAATATGCCCATTTGACAAAAGGATTATTTTGGACTCATTAATAAGAAAGAGCAGACCCAGGAGAATCTTTCAAAGCCAAGTAGAAAATGCCCTTTTATGAGGTAAATTTACATTTATTAAGGATATCTCCATTTGTAAGGGTTTGTCCCTCTCTGGACCAGGAATTGAATGATGACTAAATATCAAGAAAAGCTTGTTGGGACTTCCCTGCTGGTCCAGTGGCTAAGGCTCCATGCTCCCAATGCAGGGGGCCAGGGTTCAACTCCTGGTCATGGAACTAGATCCTGCATGCTGCAACTAAGAGCCCACATGCCGCAACTAAAGATTCCACAGGCCGCAACTAAGACCTGGCACAGCCAAATAAATAAATGTTTTTTATAAAAAAAACCTTGTCAATGAAACAGGCCTGGATGTAAATCTGTGTAACAACCATACCCTTGTTTACTGTGCTTTGCCTAATAACCTCCTTTAAATGGCTTCTTCCGTTCCCTAACATCTTTCTTTTGTTCTCAGCAGAAGATAGCATTTAAGGTAACGGCTTGGGCCAATTCAGGGAGTGACTCAGTTTTCCTAGGTATCTTTCAAGTATACAGGAGGTATGCATGGTATATATTAAACTTCTGATTGTTTTCTCTAGTTCCTCTCTTTTTCATTACAAGGGAGATCTCAATAAAGAACATAGAAGGGTAGAGGGAAAATTATTTTTCCTCTAATATACATGCAATGCAATAGTATTCAGAGATATAAAGGAATGGACCATCAACCCGTGCAAAAAAAAATAGATACATCTAACTTACATTGCTAAGTGAAAGAATCCAGTCTGAAGTGCTACACACTGTATGGCCTCATTTATATGACATTCTAGAAAAGGCAAAACTGACATGGTAAACAATGTATAGAATATGTGGTTGAAATAGTCCATAAGATACTTTAGTGGTGAATACCTGTCACTATGCATTTGTCTATACCCACAGATTTTTACAACCCAACAAGTAAATTACAATCTATTCAAACTTAGCTGCTTAGGATATGGGAGTGTCAAAGACTGGAATACAGAATGTAACAAAGAATCTGATTCAGAAATGTATGAAAAAACTCACTGTTGGTAGTGGGACAAATGGGTTGACCTAAGTTAACTTTGGAAATGTACAGAATCTGTAGGCCAAAGACAAAATGTGTCATACATACACAGTGGACTCTATGTTCTTTCCATGAGAGGTAGTAGCTAACGGTACCGAAACTACTATATCAGTAATCGAATGGAACAAGCACTGAATTTAATAAATGACAAATGGTGGAAGGCAGGTTTCTTACCACTGGAGTGGGATGTTACAGTCAAACAAAGGGAGAAGGTTACAATATCCATGTCATAACAGATCCGGTTGGAGATATCAGTATAAACTCTCTTTAGCCTGCACATAGTTCCACATGGAAATCTTTATAATTATGTGTGTATGCATAGGCCGGGATACTTGCATATATTTCCATGCACTGTCAGCTGAGCATATTTAGCTCCCACATGTACGTTTTTAATACCATTCTCTAATAAAAGGAACAAGGGCTCTTTGAAGAAAGGGCTGATACTAGGACTGAGACAGTAAATATATGAAGCAGGATAATCTTAAAATATCAGAAAGTAAAGAAGTACCAAAAATTTTAAAAACCCACAAAAGAGAAATTATGTAAAATGAAAACAGGAGCAAATGGAAAAAGCTCTCAACAGCCAAAGCAAGAATTAACTAAGCAGTCTTATAATGTAGCACTGCATTATAACCAAAAGTTTACAATAATTATTCACGTGCCCAAACTGGTAAAAATAAATTACATAGTTTTTGATGAACGGTGTTAAAAAGAAATCTCCTATGCAGAAAGCTTCTAAACAATTTATATAGCCACTCAGCTGTCCATCAAGGATGTGAAGCTAACCCCTCTCTCCTCAAGTGTGGGTTCTGCATTATGACTTCCTCCTAAATAAGACACACAGGATGGACATGGGAAAAAATCAACTTCACTGTGGGAACACTTGACAAACACTACCTCAGCTAGGTGACCAAAGTTGAGAATATAAGTGAGAAGTTCCCTTGAGAGACTGTCCTCTTGACATACAGTGAAGAGGAAGCACTTCACGTCTGTGATCTGCTTTTTCAAAGCTAAGTCTAACCACAACAAAAACACCAAGCAAATCCCAGTGCCCGGCAGTCTATAAAATACCTGACCAGTCCTCCTCCACACTGTCAAGGTCATGGAAACAAGGAGAGTCTGAGCAACTGTCAAAGCCCAGAAGAGACTAAATAGATATGATGACCCCCATGTCCTTTGAGATCCTGGAACAAGGAAAGGTATAACAAAGGGAACATGAATAGGGACTTCGGTTAATAATAGAGTATCAATATTTGTTCATTATTTGTCATGATTCTGTAGAAAATTAGACAGGAAAAATTAAACGTCAAATAAGAGAAACCTACTGTAACAAACTGGAAATCTAGAAGAAACGGGTGATTTCTTTGTAAAAACACATTACCAACATGAACACTAAATTAAGGAAAATACAAAAAGACCAATTAATCACTGAGGAACCTCTTCCCCATACTGGTTATCCTATTACTGTTCCAGGGTTTCCCTCTCCCGGGACAGGGAAGGAACAGGGGCAGAGCTGTTTGGCAGCTCCACTAATATCTGGTCCCACCCAGAATCTTCATCTCCCCCAGCCATGCCTACCCAGTGAGGACACCTGAGGAAGGATCAGGGATTATTGATTCAGATGTATCAACTACGAATTTTTCTTTTCCCAACGACTGGACACACTTACTGAAGTAAAATAAGTTAGTATTTATTGTAAGGGTAGAAAAAAATTAATACTTGCAAGTGGCAAGTTAAAGAATGGGTTTGGACCTGGTAGGTCCAGTGGCTCACACTATCTCAGTGTGACCTTGCTTCTCTCCAAAACTTTGTCCTGCTCAGTGCCTTTGGGGGATCCCATTCACAGGCACAGGCTCTCTCATTGCCCTTGGGCCAACAGCAATTCTAGGCTGACAACCACTCACCATCCATTTTCCAAGAAAGAGTTTCTCCTTTTCTTGGGTTCCAAGAAAGTCATGGTTTTAAATGCCTTTGATCTGGCTTGGGTTGCATTCTCATCCTTGACCCATCACCAGAAGATGGAAAATGGGACTGACTAGATGTGGGTTGTAAACCCATCTTCAAGCTGGGTGGAACATGGGGTCATCCTTCTGCAACTGTTTGGACTGGAAGCAGGTGAGATGTAATTCCCAAAGGAAAACTGAGGCACTTGGGCCTCAGAACAGATGCTGGCTGGCAGAAAGCAACAGATTCTAAGTCAATGACAGCTCACTGCACAGCACAGAATCTGACACAAAAGGAAGAAAGGGGTTCAACTCAGGGTCAGGGGCTGCAGCTACTCATCCAGTGCTCTTACTGTCCTCCCAAGACTGCAAGAAGTTCTTTCACTTGCTGACAAGTCAGGATCGTTGGTGGTGGTAAACTCAAGTCTCTTTCCTTGGGCATCAGGTCCTCACATCTCAGAGGTGGGCCCAAAACAGCCCATGTGCCCTCAGAAGACACACAGACCTCATTCCTGCCCCTGAGAGGTGGGAGCCCTTGAGTTATGCCATCTCCCTGGCCATATTAATTGCCCATCCCTGAAAAACAATACTGCTCATTTTCCACTTTCTTCTCTATCATTTACTAAGTGAAGAAACCAAATGCTAGGGTGGTAAGGAAACTCTTGTGCAATGAAGTAATGGGAGGCTCAAGAATTATTCCATGCCATGGAACCCATAATTGGCAGGCTTTCCAGAGGCCACATGGATGCATATGGCTCTCCAAGACAATGCAGTCTCAGTGTGAACCTCCCATTGTGAGGTCCAGGTGCTCCCATATCTTTGATTCTTAATGAATATGAATGTCAAAAGTTTCTAACGACTGAAAGGACAAAGGATTGCAGGGCCATGGTCTCCTGTATGGTTGTTGTGTCAGGGACACATTCCAATGTTTAGAGGATTATTACTTCTCTTGGCAGCCTATGAGGCTGTGAGGGGGAGGCCTTTTTCTCAACCACATGGATGTTGGTAGTTGAAACTTCTCAAAGGAATGTCTACACTGCCTAGGTAGCTGTTGAATTGCCCGGCATCACGGTCAGCTCTGTAACTATACATGAGGGCCTGGCAGTGCCCAGGCTGGACTGAGCTAGAGGACCACAGATGCCTGCCTGGATAGTCAGAGGTCAAGGGCTGTCCTGCCTGAGACCTGATCATCTATTCATGCCCACTCAGATGGGACAAAGGATGCCTCCAGTGTCAGGAGGGCCCCACCAGCCCTTAAGAAGGCAACATCTGGGGGCTGGCAGGTCACTGCACCCAGTCCTGTATAAATCCACACATGTCCACTGAGTGCCCTGCTGTCTGGGCTGTGCTGGAAACTGGGGCTGCCCAGGCAGAGTAGGGTCAGCATCACCCTTCCCAGGTAGGAGGGCAGAAGGAAACCATGCATGACTTCTGACACCCTCCCCAATCCTTGACAGAGGTTGAGTTGGGTAAGAAACAGTCCGAGACAAGAACAGACATTTCATTCTTCTCTCAGAGCCCAGGACTGAGGGAAGGGAGGCCAGAAAAACAGTTATTGACCTCAGCTCCCTGACTCCTGTCTGACCCTGGGCAAGTCCTATCCATTCTGAAGGCTTCAGAGAGAGGGAGAGGGGAGGGCAATGAGGGCCAATTGTGCTTAAACATAACTCTAACCTTTACCCTAAGAACCCTAACTTCTAACCTTAACCCCCTAACAACCCTAGCCCCAGACCCCTAGACCCTCGCCCCTGACCCCTAAACTCTAATCCCCGACCCTGACCCTTTAACCACAACCCTCTACCATGACTCTCCAACAATGACCCATAACCCTAAACCATGGCCCCTGAACCCTCACACTGACTCAACCCAAGACCTAAAGCCTGGCCTAGTGGGTGCCGAGGGATGACTGTATGAACTCTCAAATAAACCAAGGAATTAAATCTTCTTGACCATGAATTTAACAATGGTTTCTTAGATTTGACAGTAAAGCATAAGAAATGAAAGGAAAAAATAGACAAATTGGATTTCCTCAAAATTACAAACCTTTGTGCATCAAAAGAGGCTATTCAGAAAGTAAAAAGACGGCCCACAGAATGGAAGACAATATTGGCACGTTGTATATCTGATAAGACTCTTTACCTAGAATATACCCAGGACTTTTACAACTCATCAACAAAAAGACAAACAATAAAATTTTTGAAACAGACAAATGGCTTGCATGGACTGCTCTTCAGGCAAGACATACAAATGGTCAACAAGGAAATGAAAAGATGTCAAACATCAGTAGTCATGATGAAAATGCAAATTAAAGCCACGATGTGATGCCCCTTCACACACACTAGAATAAAAATAAATTTTTTAATATATAAATAAAAATAACAAATGTTGGCAACAATGTAGAGAAATTAGAACCCTTAAAAGTTACTTGTGGAGATGTACAATGGTTCAGTCTATATGTACAAAACTTTAGCATTTACTCAAAAATATAAAATATAATTACCATGTGGTTCAACAACTCCACTCCTAGACATATTCCCAAAAAATTGAAAACAGGTGTTCAAACAAAAACTTGTTCACCAATTATTCATAGCAGCACTGTTCACAGTAGCCCAAGGTAGAAAAGATTTAAATGTCCATCAGCAGGTAAACAGATAAGCAAAATAAGGTAGACACATAAGCTGCATTATTCTGTCATATAAAGGAATAAAGTAAAATTATACAGCCACTGTGGAAAACTGTATGGTGGCTCCTCAAAAACATGGAAAATGTATGATCCCTTGATTCCACTCCAGAGTGTGCACCCAAAATATTAGAAAGCAAGGACTGGAACAGATATCTGTACCCCATATTCATAGCAACATTATTCACAATAGCCAAAAGGTGAAAGCAACACAACACATCCTTCAACAGATGAATGGATAAGTACAGTGTAGTATATACACAATGGAATATGACTCAACCTTTAAAACTAAGGTAATTCTCACACATGCTACAATGTGATGAACCTTGAAGTTATTATGCTAAGTGAAACAAGCCAGACACAGAAAGGACAAACGTTCTATGATTCCACTAGTATGAGGTATCCAGATAAGTCAAATTCAAAGACAAAGTAGAATAAGGTTGCCAGAGGTTGAGGTGAGTTAGTGTTTAATGACTATGGTTTCACATGGGGAAAATAAAGTTCTGGAGATGGATGGTGAGGATATTTTTTAGAACAATGTGAATGTAGTTAACGCCATAGCACTGTACACTTAAAAGTGGTTTAAATGGGTCTTCCCTCGTGGCACAGTGGTTAAGAATCCGCCTGCCAATGCAGGGGACACGGGTTCAAGCGCTGGTCCTGGAAGATCCCGCATGCCGTGGAGCAACTAAGCCCATGTGCCACAAATACTGAGCCTGCGCTCTAGAGCCCGTGCTCCGCAAGAGAAGCCACCGCAATGAGAAGCCTGCACACAGCAACTAAGAGTAGCCCCCGCTCGCCGCAACTAGAGAAAGCCTGCACACAGCAACAAACACCCGACACAGCCAAAAAATAAAATAAAATAAATTTTTTAAAAAAGCTTTAAAAAATGGTTTAAGTGGTAAATGTTATGTGTTTTCAATCACAATGGAAAAATGAATGAAATAATGATCAATGTTACAATGTGGATAAACATTGAAAACATCCTAAGTGAAAGAAGCCATACAGAAAAACCACCCAGATCATGCTCATCTTGTACACTTTAAATCCAGCAAGGTTTTTAAAGTGAGGAAAAGCCCCAGTGATGGTTCCAAGAAAAGAAAACTGGATTCGAATGGAAAAATACGTTTCCACAAAGCTGGGGCAGCTGGTGAAAGTTGAAGCAGGTCTGGGGATAGGATTATAATGTGGAAACCATAATTATTCCCCATTTTGGGGTTATGTGCTGGTTCCCTGTGAGAGTGGCCCTCCCACTCTCACAGGGTAAAACAAACTGGTGTATTTTGTGAATGTGGAAAACTTGATACTGCTATTTGAAGTTTTGTATACACTTGAAATTTACTAGGAAATAAAGTGCTTATCAAACAACCATGTCGTACCACGCCAGAAATACAGACATCAAACTTTGTTATAGAGGCCAAGCTCTACCCAGATCCAGCTCACCCACAGTGGTGATGTCAATCACCCTTGTAGGAGGCCACATACTACAAGAGGCACCGTGGGAAGATTATATTGGGAGACACTATGTCTTGGGTGCTGTGGATGACCTAGATGTAGTTGAAACAGTGGGATTTCTGAATTCTAGTTTTCCACATTCAATCAACAAAATACTGTTACAACTAAAAAATGAATTCAGTAAAGCTGCAGGATACAAAAGAAAGAAAAATCAATGCACAAAAATCATTTGTGATTCTATACACTGATAATGAACCATCAGAAAAAGAATTTTAAAAAAATCCCACTTACAATTGCATCCAAAAAGATAACTAGGAGTAAACTTAACCAAGGACGTGAAGGACCTGCACAATGAAAACTGGAAGACACTGATAAAGGAAACTGAACAGACAAAAATAAATGGAAAGATACCCCGTGCTCATGGGTAAAAAGAATAGTGTGAAAATATGCATTCTAAGGTGGGACTTCCCTGGCCATCCAGGGGTTGGGACTCTGCGCTCCCACTGCAGGGGGCGCAGGTTCGATCCCTGGTTGGGGAACTAAGATCCCGCATCCTGCATGCCACATGGTGTGGCCCAAAATTTTTTTTTTAATTTTAAAAAATATGCATTCTAGCCAAATTAATGTACACATTCAACACAATCCCTACCAAAAGTCCAAAGACACTTTCCATAGAAACAGAGCAAACAATCTTAAGATGTGTGTGGAACCACAAAGGACCCAGAAGAGCCAAAGCCACCCTGAGGAAGGAAAATGGGCTGGAGGCATCTCGCTCCCTGACTTCACACTTCATTACGAAGCTACATTCCCCAAAAAGTGTGGAATTGGCACAAAAACAGGCGCACAGACCAAAGGAACAGAGCAGGGAGCCCAGGAACCAACCTACAGGTATGTGATCAGTTAATTCACAAGCAAGGAGCCAAGAACATACATCAGGGAAAGGACAGTCCCCTCAATGAACGGTGCTGGGAAAACCGGACGCCACTCGCCAAAGAACAACACTACACTCTGTCTACACCACACACAAAAGCGGCCAAAAACCCAGTTTTCCACATCAAGCCCTTCCTCTCCTGGGTCCTCTGAAGACAGACACCCTCAGCGGTCAGCAACGCACAAGAACCTTCTCCCCACATTTCCTCACATTTTCCCTCAGTGGTGTCACCTCCCGGCAGGTCCTGAGGAGACCAGACTCCTCTCAGCATGAACTGGACCCCACAGTGTCCCAAAGCTGAAGCCTCAGGGGGTCCTGAGGAGACTCGGCTTCTGTTAGTGTGGACTCGACCCCAGCTTGTCCTGAAGCCCGGCCGTCAGCGTGGATGCAACCCGCGTGTCCCAGAAGCCAAAGCCCCAGCGGGTCCTGAGGAGACAGGGCTCCTCTAAGCCTGAACGTGAACAGCATGATCTGAACAGACATCCCGCCATAAAAGGATATACAGATGGTAAAAATCATACAGAAACAAGCTCAACATCATATACCATTAGGGAATTACAAATTAAAATCATGAGATATCACAGCATACCTATTTAGCACTGCTAAACTCCAAAAATATGAAAATACCAATTGTTAGAGGGTGAGGAACAAAAGGAGCTCTCCTTCATAGCTGGGGGGATGCATGTGCAGCCACTTTGTAAGACAATTTGGCAGTTTTTTCCAAAACTAAACAAGTCTCACGTTGGGATCCAACAATCATGCTTCCAGTATTCAGGCAACTGCTTTGAAAATCTATGTCCAAATGCAAACAAGGATGCAATTATGCACAGCAGCACTTTCATAATGGCTAAAAACTTGAAGAAATCAGGATATCCTTCAAAAGATGAATGTATAAGCAAATTGGGGTACATCCATGTCAAGGTGAGTAGAATATGCCACCCCAAAATATGTCTCTCTGGCATAAGGATTATTGGTCTGCTTTAAAAAAAAAGGGGGGGGGGCTTCCCTGGAGCCTCAGTGGTTAAGAGTCTGCCTGCCAATGCAGGGGACACGGGTTCGAGCCCTGGTTCGGGAAGATCCCACATGCCACAGAGCAACTAAGCCCGTGCTCCACAACTACTGAGCCTGCATTCTAGAGCCCACGAGCCACAACTATTGACCCCGTGTGCCACAACTACTGAAGCCTGCACACCTAGAGCCTGTGCTCCGCGAGAAGAAAAGCCACAATGAGAAGCCCATGCACTGCAAAGAAAAGTAGCCCCTGCTCGCCACAACCAGAGAAAAGCCTGCATGCAGCAACGAAGACCCAATGCAGCCAAAAATAAAATAATATATCCAATAAAAATATCTCAGAAAACTGAGATTGCTGTTTTATGAAAGACATTTACAATACAGAAGTCTCCATTTATAAGGGTATGTCCCTCTTTGCACCAAAAATGGAAGGATAATTAAATCTTAAGTAACTCTTTTCAATGGAGAAGTCCTGACTTAAATGTGCAAACAATCATACCCTTGTTTACTGTGCTTTGCATGATAACCTGCCATAAGTGGTCTTCCCCCCTTCCCCAGCATATTTCTTCTGTTTTTAGCTGAAGAGGTATTTAAGGGGATGGTTTTGGTCATTTCAGGGAGTGACTCAGTTTTCCTTGTTATCCCCCCTGTATTCAGAAGGTATACATGTAATTAAACTTCTGCTTTTCTCCTGGTAACCTGTCTTTTATTTCAGGGGCAGGGGGGCCTCAACCAAGAACCTAGAAAAGTAGAGGGAAAATTGTTTTTCCGCCCATACACATGCAGTGGAATACTACTCAGCAGAAAGGAATGCACCATCAGCCTATGGAAAGACATGGATAAATCCTCAGTATATACTGCTACGTGAAAGCATCCAGGCTGAGGAGGCTGCACACAGTATGACCCCATTGGTGACATTCTGGGAAAGGCAAAGCTACACAGATGATAAGCAGATCATGGGGTGGGGGTTTGAAGTGTTCCATGTGACACTCCAGGATGGATACCTGTCACTATGCATTTGTCTAAGCCCACAGATGTGTGTAGCCCAAGGGGCCAATCATAATCTATTCAAATTTAGTTATTTAGGATGTAGGAGTGTTGCAGGATGGAATACATTATGTGACAGAGTCTAACTGTATTAGAAATATATGGAAACAACTCACTGTAGGGGATGGGATCAAAGGTGCTGACCTAAGTTACCTTTGGAAATGAATGGAATCTGTAGATTAAAGGCAAAATGGACCCTATATAAACAGTGGGCTTTATTTTACGAAGTTCTTTCCAGGGTGTAGTAGCTAACAATTCTGAAACCTCTGCACGTGTAACCTGGAAAGGAGCAATGCATACATAAACGGCACTTGGTGGGAGTCAGGCTCCTTGCTGTGGGAGTGGGAAGTTACAGATAAGCAAGGGGAGAGCCTCTGCCCTCGTAATGCTGGATCTGGGCTTCCTGGGCGGATGTTGACTGGCCGGGGAAACACACAGATCTTCACGCTGGGAAGACCCTGCAGACACAGGAACTTCACGCCCCATCTTTCCACCCATACCTGCTGGAAACACTCAGCCCTCTACCATCAGTCAATTGCAGCGTTTAAGACAGTCTCGCCCCCAGGCAGATAAAGGAGCATGAGGGTCTTGCTTACGCCTAAGCTGTCCCAGAATCCAGGCCCTGGGGGTGGAGCCAGGTTGGGGGTGCCTGGGCCTCTGACCAGCAGGTGAGAGGAAGGAGGAAGACCAGTCCTGAGGACAGAGGTTCCCTCAAGTCTGTGAGCCCAGGAGCCCCGATGGGATTCATTCCCACTGAGGACATGGGCGGGGCCTGCAGTGGTTCTGTGCTCCCCCTGGGCCCCTTTGATGAAGCCATGGCAGCACTGGGCCCAGACATCTACTGGCAGTGTCTCAAACTCTGACACAGTGGTTTTACAAAGGAACAAGAGAATGGAGCTGAGCCCCTGACGGCCACTCCTTTCTGGCTCTGAGTTGCTTCCAACTGGACGGCAGTCACCTGCACATAGTCTGCTGTGACCTACCTGCCCCCTTTGGCCTTTCCTCTCCCTCCCTGCGATGATGCCCAGGACATTTCCAGCCTCGACCCCTCTCGCAGGCCAGACTCCTCTGTCCAGTCACTGCACCCCCATCTCACCTTGGGGGCTAACAGGCCCCTCAGAGGACTGGGATCCTGCAGCTCCCCACACCCAGGAGCAGCCCCACCTTCCCAGGTTGCCGAGCCCAGGCACCGGGTGTAACCGAGCAGGACCCTACGGGGCCTTCCCAGTACAGACCCCTCCCCGACATCCTCTGCTGTAGCTCCTCTCTGAAGTACCTGGATAACAGTATCTGATGCACGCTTCCTGAGTTGTTTTACAGATGCTGAAACCACCACCAAACGGAAGAAATTAACTACCTGATGATCTTGAACAGGTAGCCCCGGAACTTCTGGTGCCTAAGAATTTATAATGTTAACCGCCTGTTACCTCACCATCAACCGGAGAATTGTGCACCAGCTGATCGCATACCCTGCGACCCCCCTCCTTCACTTGGCCTTTAAAATTCCTTTGCTGAAATCCTTCAGGGAGTTTGGGGTTTTAGAGCACAGGCCACCTGGCCTCCTTGTATTGGCACTCTTACAATTAAAGCTGCACTTCCCTTCACCACACCCGGTGTCAGTAGACTGGCTTTACTGCACTCGGGCAAGCGGCCCCAAGTTTTGTTCGGTAACACTGGGGTCTCCCAGGCTCCCACTCTCCTTGTGTCCCACTGACTGTCATCTGCTCCTCCAGAGTCTTGCTGCAGCAAAAATAGAAATGAAGTTTTCCCTCCCCTGAGAACAAGGAAAACAAAGGGAACAGCGAACAGGCTAGAGAAGAAACATAACCTGGCCTGAAAGAGTTCATCACTCCTTGTTTTACTTTGTCACTAATTTGTAGTAACTAGATGTGTACTTTACAAAGCTAATCTCACTCCCTGACACTATGTAATTTACCTCTGGCACCCATTACCCCTAACTCTGTGTGAGTTACATCCCCTGCCTCTCACTCCCTAACCTTATTATGTCCAGCACTTACATTCTATACGCCCTTCATAACAAGTCACCCCCTATAGTTTTTGCATTTCAGAAACAAGGTCACCGGTCGATAAACCAGAAGCAAACGGATGCAATTACCAGACTGCCGGACCCCAATTACCGGGCAGCCTGATGCCAACTATGACTGTTTTGAAATAATGCAAAGGAAAGGAGGAATGCAAGACCTTCACTACTTCGATCCTCATCCTATACCCCGGACCGCGAGAGCCCCACGTATAAAATCTTCCCTGATTCTCAAGGAGGGGTGCCCAGTTCTTGAGGCGCTAGCCGGCTGTGTCTTCCCTGTTGTCTGGCAGAAGAATAAAGCCATCTCTCTCTTCCTCCAAAATCCCTGTCTCCGTATTTCTGTTTGGCCTCGGTGCACAGGGAAGCCGAGATTTCGACAGCAGTCTGTGGCCAGTTCCCACACTAATTCACCTCTACGCCCACAGCCCTGGCCCAAGCCCGATCCTGTGCCTGGTTCCTCCATCAGGCCCTGACAGAACTCCCTGCCCGCACGGTGCACCTCACATCCCACCCCAACGTGGTCTTTCTGAAGCATAAACGAGACTGTGACTCTCCCCCCCCTGTAATCCCCCAAATGTTTCCCCACTTTCGCTAGGGTATCTGCTGGGAGAGACATCTGCCAAGGCCCTGAGAGTCCCCGGCACCCCCACGAGGCTGCTGGCTCCTGGGTTCCCTGACAATGAGCACCTCAGCAGGCCAGGAGACACGGCAGGAAACCCCAGAACCGCTCGCCTCAGGAGGGGACTGGCACGGCCACGGCCTGATCAGAGAGAGCCGAGAAGGTCTCCCCAGCTGGGATACAGACTCTGCATGAGTGGCCTCTCCCTGAGCCATTACATCACCTCGTGTGACTTGAGGGAAGGAAGGACCGAGGCACACTTGGCTCCTAAGGAGGATGGGACAGGCTCAGCCATGCCCCCCAGATTCACATGCTGAATCCCTAACCCCCAGGACCCCAGGATGTGGCTGTATTTGGAGATGGGATTTTTAAAGAGGTGATCAAGGTTAAAATGAGGTCACTAGGGTGGATCTTAATCCAATAGGATTGGTGTCCTACAAGAAGAGATTAGGACACAGATAGGCACAGGGGGAGACCACGTGAGGACCTGGGGAGAAGATGGCTGTCTAAGTACCAAGTAGAGAGGCCTCAGGAGAAACCAGCCTGCATACACCTTGATCTCAGACAGCATCCAGGACTGGGAGATAGGTCTGTTATTCAAGCTGCACAGTCTGTGGTATTTGTTACAGAGGTCCTGAGCAGACTCACACACAGGGTAACTCAGGGCTCAGACTGGACAGAGCCCACTCTCCATCCCCCTGTACGGGAGTTACAGGATCCTCAGGAACTGAGGAGGGGGTCCCTGAGGAGAGGCACAAGATAGAAGGTGCTAGGCATTAACATGACTGCATTCATGTTAAACGTGCCTGAAGTCCATTCACACGAGATGGTTTTGTCCTGTATGTACATCGGCACCTTCGGTCTGAACTGCAGATCTTTAGCTTCACCACCTCCACTGAGAGCATTAGCTTCACCTACTGTGGACCATCTCCTATAGGATTTCCAGAACTACAAAGCATCGAACCTTCACAGGACCCAGAGTCTGTGCGCTAGCATCTGGGCGACCCTCACAGCAGGGCCGCGCAGCTACCCATCAGGACCCATTTCCCTTTTTCCTGTTCACAGCTACCCTGCACCTCCCAGCCTTCCCACCCTTTACAGCTAGGGTGTAGTGTCTCGTGTTACCAAGGGGAAGGGGTGGAGGTGGTGAGGGCTTGGCCAGCCTGCATCCTAGGACGGAGGGCATGATGCCCACCTGGTCACCCCACCCTGCTGGTTGGAGCCCTCACCTGGAAGCAGGGAGGAGAAACAAGGGAGACAGAGCCTGGGACCTGACACCCACCTGCCCTGGACTGTCACAAGAAGGGGAAAGAGACAGCTTGAGCTTCAGCCCAGTTTTGGGAGACACTTTGTCCAGCAACAAACTTGTGCCTTAAAAGACAAGGTGCTTTACAAACCCCTCCCCAGCTGTCACAGAAAGTCAGGCTTAATCTCATCACACTTTTCTCAAACCCCAGCTCACGCTGAGACCACCTCTCAGGTGATGGTGCTTCAGAGCAGCCCCTTTACAAGATCTCTGGAGTTCAGCTCTCCCAGCCCTGCCTTCAGTTTAAGGGAGAAGTTTCCTTGACAAACCTGCTCAGTTTCCTTGACAACCAAGCTTTGCAATCTCCCAAACTCTTCTCCTTCAAACATTCCTATTCTAGGCTTGATGAGCCTAAAGTGACTAGTGCTGTCATCATGTGCCAGAGAGTGACTCCTCCAAGCCCGTAGTTACTGGTTACATGATGCTACTGATGATGAAATCCCAAAAGAGCCAGCTTTGCAAGGTAACCACTTCTGGACTCGGCACTGGGTCCCTTTCCACGGACAGAGTGGAGCGGCTGTTTCCACGGGCCCCGTGGTGGAAGAGCTCACCTAATGCAGCCAGGACTTCATCCCTTCCAGGTGATTCCAGGGTCCTCATTCTCCCCAGACCCCCACCCACATGGCTGCTGTCTGTGCCAGTCTATACGGGACCTTGGTAATCTCCTAAAATGAGGGTTATTTTATACACAGGTAATGGGTTGAATGCTGGCCCCAAAAGATGTGTCCCCCGAGAACACGTGAACAGGACCATATCTGGGAAAAGGGTCTTTGTATATGTAGTTAAGGATCTCAAGGTGAGGTCATCTTGGGTTAGGGTGGCCCTCAATCCAACTGAGAGAGTCCTTATGAGAGACAAAAGAGGAGAGGCACAGACACAGAGGAGAAGCCACGTGAAGACAGAGGCAGAGACGGGAGGGATGCAGCCACGAGCCTGGGGACGCCTGGAGCCCCCGGAAGCTGGAAAAGGCAGGAAGAACCCTATCCTGGAGCCTTTGGAGAGACTTCCGTCCTGCAACACCCTGATCTCAGATGTCTGGTCTCCACGACTGGGGGAGGATGAATTCCTGTTGTTTTAAACCATCCAGCTTGTGGTCATTTGTTACAGAAGCCACAGAACAGTCACACAGACCCTGCTCTGTAGGATCCTGGAAGTGCGGGTCTCATTAAAGGCCAACAAAGGCTGGATCGCAGAGCCCTGAGAGTCAGCATTGGGACCCAGAAATCCTAAAGCAGTGGCTGGACACCAGAACGCTGAGGGGTCAGTTGGAAGCCCATCCCTAAGGGTGCCGGCTGCACATGGCCTCCCCAGGTTTTTACGCCTGTACATGCGTAAAATAAGTATTTCCATCCTGATTCAGGACCTCTGATATCACCGTTCACATTGCTAATTAAGAACCCACTGGTCATACAGAGGAAAACCCTATCAGGACACTTGCTCCAGTGGTAAACAATTCTGAAGTTGGTCACAGCTGGGGAACTGTCTCCCATGCAGCCAGCAGCCCCCACACAAGAAGCGTCCTCATTGCAAAGCTGGGGAACCATGAAGAGGCGTTTGTGAGTAAATGTGAGCTGAGCCCCAGGCCAGCTGCTGCTGAACTTTTCCCACCCTTCCCAGGTAAAACACCGGAATGTGTGCAAGGACTTGAAAGCCTAGAGGAAGGGGCTTGGAGTCACACCAGCGACAACACGCAGGCCGACTTGGTGCCTGCAGGCCAGCCAGGATGGTCCTGGCCCCGGGCACTCTTCTGGAAGCGTTCCATCTCCCTGCCTGAGGTACCCCTTCTGTCCCGGCCCCCACTGCTCTTTTCCTTCCTCACCTCTGCCAGGGGAGAAATTCCAGCAGCAGGTATGGGTGACACATCCTCTTCTTTAGCAGGTGGCAGCCCGGCAACTCCTGCAGAAAGTCCAGCAGAGCCCCAGTCACACCAGGCCACTCATAGAGCCGTGGGCCCTACTCCCTCCCACCAGCCCAGCCCCGAGACTGCTGACGGGGCAGAGAATATGGCGTCAGGCACAGCTGCAGAGGCTTTTGCTGCCTGGAGGGGTGTTTATATTGACCTCAACACAGGCACACCTGGGGAGGGCTGGCCGGCCGGGTCAGGCTGCCCAGGTCAGCCAATCCTCGCCCCTCAGGGGCTCAGAGTTGCAGAAAATGGGTCTTGCTGCACCGGCCAGATCCAAGGAACAGATGTAGGGTCCCGAGAGTCAGGATAGACAAGGGGCGGCAGCCCTGGCTTGTTTTCTAATCATTTTATCTGGTCCATGAGTGGGAGACAACTTCAAGAAGACCCTCTGCTAATGAGAGGAACCCAGGAGTCAGGGAGAGGAGGGGTGGTGGGTGGAGACAGAGGCCTGGTGCCCCAGCTGCAGTGGAAGCCCCTGGAAGACCAGGCAGAGGGAGGCCGCACAGAGTGAAGCCCAGGGTCACAGACCTGTCGGAGCTGCTGTTTGTTAGTTCAGGTCCTGCTCTGAGGTTCTCTGTGTCAGCTCTGAGCGACAGGTGAGCTGGGGGTGCTCTGCAATGAGGGCCACGTGCACAGTTCCTGTGTGCCCAGCCCTGCCGGGGTACCTGCCCAGGGGAGCTCCATATCCTGGGAGGGGCCTGACCATGAGAGCCCCGTGGGCTGCTGGGTACCTGCCCAGGTGAGCTCCATATCCAGGGAGGGGCCTGACCACGAGAGTCTCGTGGGCTGCTGGGTACCTGCCCAGGTGAGCTCCATATCCTGGGAGGGGCCTGACCATGAGAGCCCCAGGTGCTGGGAGGGGGGCGTGTGTATAAGCGTCCTCTCTGTGCAGCTGGCACAGAGTTGCTTAGCAACTTCCCTGTGGGCGGTGCTGGGATGAAATGAGAACAGGGAGATGCCACTGACCCCCTGAACCCCTGTCCATCTAGAGTGATGAGGTGAGTAGGCGGGTACTGGCCACTGTGCTGCATGAGGGAGGCCCCACGGGTACCTCTTGTGTCTTCTACCTGACACCATGGAGGTCTCCCCAGGACAGAGCAGACAGCCTGCCTGGGGCAGGTGGGAGCTCCTGGTGACCCTGCAGGGGACATGAGAGGGACGGACCAGGCAGGAGGGAGTGGGAGCCCAGGCAGAGCCATGGGGCTCGGGGCCGAGGGGGCTTTTCTGGGTCTGAGCTGGGGAGACGTGCAGGTGGTGAGTGTGGTCCAGGAAAGCTGCTGTAATGATGTGAGGCTGAACCTGCTTCAGAGTGACAAGCCTTCCGGGTGATCCCAAAACAGGATAGTGAGATGGATCCTGTTAGAAGAAGGTAAGTGAATCCCCCCAAGAGGAGGCTCTGTGAGCTGGTCCCGGGAGGGGGGCGAAGGGAACAGGTGTGGAAGCTGTGGGGAGTGGGCAGTCCCCCTGGGCGGGCGGCGGGTGCAGACCCCACTCCGTGGTCCCACAGCTTGCTTCTGGCTGGATTACTTGGCCTCTCAGAGCCTCAGCTTCCTGGTCTGCTCGTGGGGTGATGGTAGCGTGGACTGACTAGTAATTTGCTCAGAACAGGGTAGAAAGGGGTCTAGTGGAAATTCTACGGAACACCGTCCGTATGGGAATCGCAGGTCCTGTTTCCCGCAGGTCTGTCTTCAGGATCAGGAGAGCAAATCCGAGCAGACTTGCAGCAGAGCCTAGGGATGGGCTCCGTTCGGTGGGTCCCCCGGTTTCCTGAATCTCGGAAGGAGCAGCTCCAGCGGGCAGTGGCAGTTTCATCCCACACCTGGAAGCGTCCAGACCTCAAGGCCCAGCAGCCCCTGAGCCCTGTGTCTGGACCCCCAGGAGGCAGATGGGACAGGCCGGCCTCCTCCTCGGCCCTCTTCCTGCCCAGAACATTCGAGGTCCAGGCCGTCATTAGGGAGAAGCAGGGATGGGGGTGTCCCATGTGGGAAGAGAACACGGAGCAGCTTGTGTACATGGACGTCCACACCAGGAATGTGGGTCGGTGTGACGTGGGCACTGGGAGGGGCAGACGGTGGGCTGAGGAAGCAGGGCGGGGCCGGGGGTCCCGAGGAGGGGGTGCAACAAGCTTTGCCTGTGCCGGGCCTCAGACTCCACGGGGCTTCCCTCCCCTGGTCACTGGGGAGGAGGAGCCGAGCAGCGTTGGTGGGGTGACCACTCGCGTCCCCACGCCCTGCCAGCATCAGACCTTCAGGTTCCGGGTCGGGGAGCCTGATGAGAGCAGGTCCAGCCGTGCCCGCCAGGGAGGCCTGGAGGGGTCGGGCGGGAAGCACTGGTTTGGTCATCCCCTGTGCGGAAGCTTCCAAGCCAGTGTCCAGTGGGAGCTCTCACCTCACACGTGGGTTTCACGTCCACAGCTCAGATCACCTTCTAGCCGCTTGGTTTGTTTTCTAGACACAAAGTCCTAATATCTCCTATGTCCCCTTCCCGTGAAAAGGCATGTCTGATCTGGCACCAAGTGCAGCCTCTGGTCCCTCCTGACTGGAGGCCCAGCAGCCAGTGTCACCGCGTCATGACTGTCAGGGGGTGTCAGGCGTGGGGGGACGAGAGCACACGGTCCAGGCCCATGAGGGGCCGTGCCGTCCACGGAGCCGGTGCTGTGGCTGTACGTGTTCCCTCCCCCCACCCCCGGGCAGAGACCACCGTCCCCTTACAGACTGTTACCAAGTGAAGTCACATGGACCCTGCTCGGGTCCGAGCCTGGCGAGGTGCTCTGCCTCAGCGGGGAAGGTCTCCTTTTTCCATGTGGGTTCAAGTAGGCAAATAACAAAACCAAAGCTGAGACCACCACAGCACAGACTCTGTTCAGTGGCCAAAGAATGGAGAAGCGGGAACTAAGTTCACAGACCAACTTCTCGGCCTCCTGGAGAGAGTGGTTTAATTTGAAAGAGTAAAGACAAAGGGAGGAGGAGTGCGGCTAATGATGGGGATGAAGAGGCCTTCCGGGGAAGGGGCGGGGCTTTTCCCAAGCGAGTGGGGTACCACCTCCTTTCACCCAGTTTTGGTCCTTCATGTCCAGTCATGGCCACCGGTAGGCGTGTCACTTAATATGCTGATATAGTCAATTCAACCTGTGAGGAGACTCAGGGTCTGTTGGAGGTCACATTCGTTGCCATCTTGGTCCCAGCTGGTTCCATCTGTTTGTTTGTAGTTTCCTTTCTTATCTCTGGACCCCTTAACTTAAATACTTAGGTGAACTCCTGCTGAAGTTGGGGAGTGGAGGACAGCCCTGTGAAAGGTGGGTCCACGGGTTCTGAGCAGGGCCTGGAGCAGCTCTGACAACAAGAGGAGGAGGCTGAGACGGGCGGTCATTCTGACGCCCGCACTGGGGCCTGTGGTCGGCATGTGGAGGTGGTCAGCTGGGGCACGTGTCAGGGAATGTTCTCGGTGTTTACACAGAAGATGTGAACGTGGGCCCAGATGCAGAGCTGCCTGCAGATGCTGCTACAGAAACCCCTGATTCTTTCCTGAGAAAACTGGTGGGGAGCATTCAGGCAACAGGGCAAACAGCTTGCTCTGGACGTTCTTGTGGGGAAGTGGGGACTTAGCAACAGGGGCTCAGCCCGCATAACCCCAGAAGCCCTCCCAGGACAGCCCCAGAACCGCTTCTGGAATGGCAAGGAGAAGTGGGTCTTCCACCTACTAGACGTGGAGGAAAGGGCTGGGGTCTGCAGGGCCGCCCTCACCTTCAGGGACTGGCTGGGAGGCTCACAGGACCCAGCACATGCTTGTGGCTTGTGTGCTCACAGCTGAGATGGGTCACAGCACACAGTAGGGATGCACGGGAGGGAGGGCCCCTGCTCCGGTCACCTCATGACCCTTCATGCCCACTCCTTCCCTCGAGGGTCTCTAGGGTGTCTCTTCCCCCAGCGACGAAGGCCAGAACCATGACAGTTACCCGCACCCCCATCCCCCCAGGGAAGCTCACTAGAGGCTTGGAACCTGGCTCGGGGCTGGTCACGTGGTGTTGTCTGCCCTCACCCTCCAAAATGCCAGTGCCCAGAAGGGGAGCCAGGGCTCAGCATGAACCAAATGGTTTGTGCAAACAGCACGGGCGCAGGGGGCTGCCCCTAACGGGAGACGGGAGGGTTTAGATCAGGGCAGGGAGCTGCTCACCAGCTGCATTAGCTTCCCGGGGCAGCTGTGACAAACGACCACAAACGGAGGCTCAGAGCAACAGAAACCTGTCCTCTCTCAGTCCTGGAGGCCAGACGTCTGAGATCAAGGTGTCCCAGGGCCGTGCTCCCTCCGGAGGCTCCAGGGGAGGGTCCTGCCTGCCTCTTCCAGCTTCTGGGGGCTCCAGACATCCCTGGGCTTGTGGCCGCATCCATCCCATCTCTACCTCCGTCTTCACATGGTGTCTCCTGTGTGTCTGTGTCTCTCCGCTTGTCCCTTAGAAGGACACTGTCCCTGATTTAGGGCCACCCTGATCCAGGATGACCTCATCTTCAGATCCGTAACTAATTTATACCTGAAAAGACCTTACTTCCAAATGAGGTTCCATTCTCAGATTCTGGGGGGCATGACGTGGACATAACTTCTGGGGGGCCCCCATTCAACCCACTATAGCACCCAGTTCCCAGATGCCAGCCGACCTTCCTCAGGACAGCATCAGGCTGGTGATGTTCTGTCTTTCTGCACGGAGTTGCCTCTTGTTTCTGGTGGTAACAGTGAGGTTGGATGGGGGGCGCTGCGGCTGACCTCCCGGTCATTCCAGGGACCACGCTGACGTGTCCTTCCCGGGAGGGTGCAAGCATGGCCAGGGCTCCCTGTGAACACTCCACACTGACCGCTCGGTGGTCAGACACCTGCATGGGCTGGACCAGTCCCCGGACCTCTGCACCTTCTACCACATCCACAGCCTGGTGGACTCTGTGCGGGCCTGTGACCAGGAGGTGGGGACCGGCAGGATGGGTGGGAGCCCTCCTGCCTGCCCCGTGGCCTCCAGCCCACCACAGACCCTCCGGTCCTGCCATGGACACCCCCATCGCATTAACCCCCAAGAGGGCTTCTGGGAGGGGTGAGAATTTGACCATGAAGAAGACAGGGCAGGCCCTAACTGCAGCAGGTGAAGTCAAGGACTGGGGTTGCTTGGCTATTTGTCCCCCAAAAACCCAGGATGTGGGCTCTGACTTCAGGGGTCCACCTCTACCTGGGCTCACCTGGGGGATCGCTGCAGGGAGAGCGTGTCCTTGGGTGATTTTCCAACTCTCCCCACATCAGCCTCACCCTCTGGGCCCCCCTGGCCCCATTAATAGTCTTTAAATAGTGTCTCACCCAACAGGCCTGCGTGGGAGATTTAATATTGTGTGGGAGTCCAGCGCCCAGCGCCCATGTGTCCTGGGTGTCTCGGGAGGGGAGGAGCCTCGCTCTCACGTTCCTGCCCCAGTGCACCTGGGGTCGTGGGCAGCAGACCCAGGCTTTGTTCCGGCAGAAGCTCCCTTTCTGTGAACAAGTCTTCCCCCACTCCCATTATCCTCCCTGGAGGCTCAGGAGGCCACAGCATCGGGGCACCTCCAGCACCAGGACCCCACCCTAGGGAATTTCTCAAGAGCAGAGACCAGGCCTGGGGGCGGAGGGGAGGAGGGAGCCGGCCTCTTCAGGATCCCCGGGGCTAGGATGCCTCCTACCCAGGAGGGCCTTGGACTCAGTTAAACTTCCACCCGAGGTCTCCTACCCTCCCCTGGTAGAGGGGCCCTTCAGATTCCAGGGCCCCAAGATCCTCCCCACAGACTTCTGACCCCACCTGCAGAATCGGGGACCCAGAGACCCCCTCCCCAGCTTCTTTTTTCTTGGAGGCTCCCAGAATTCCCTGAGGATGTTATACTCAGGGTTTATTATGCTGAAGGATGCAAGTTAAAATCAGCAAGGATGGGGGGATGAGCAGGGTCCAGCTTCCTTGGCTGTGGCAGCCCAGGGAAGCCCAACTGAGTCCTGAAGTGCAGGGTTTATTGGGGTCTGTCACATCAATGTGAGGACCACTATGTGCCTGACCTTGGCCTCCAGCCCCCAGGGGCGACTCAGGAAGCCCCACCGTGTATCACGCCGTCAGCACAGACCAGCCTGGAGTGAGGCCCACGGAGCACGGACACTCCCGTCAGACTCAAGGTGACCTCCTAGAGCCAGGACAGAGGCCCGGCCTCTCTGTGGGCAGGTGAACCCACACCACACAGGCCCTGGTACAGTGTCCTTTCCGTGTGGTCAGCATGGGTGCACGCGGCTCAGCAAGTGTCTGTGTGTCTCAGCCTGTAACCACAGACCACACTGTCCTGCTCTGCTCCCAAGAGCGAGGCCAATGGAGGGACAATGTGGGTGGGAACAAAGCCGGCTCATGGTCAGGCTGGGTGAGAAAGGGTCCGAGGAGCGAGAACCCGGCTGCCCTTGCCTGGTGAGCCGAGAGCTGACGGCCGCCCTGTGGGCAGCCCCTCTCCCCACATCCCGAGGTAAGGCTGCCTTTCCTGCCCCCTGGGGCAGGGTCATGCCTGTGTATACAGCAGGACACACAGCAGTGCACGCAGCAGGCCTGATGCCTGCCCTTGGCATGTAGTCGGGGGCTTGGTGAGGGTGGAACATCCCGACAGGACATGGGCCGACCCCGGTGAGGATGTAGGGGTGAAGTGTTTGGGAGCCTCTGGAGGGAACCCTCACCTGTCTGCACAGGTGGATTGAGGACACAGACCAAGGGTGGGCAGGCGGGGAGCCCAGTCCTGGGTCATCCCTGAGGCTGGAGGAGGGGTGTGGAGTGGGGGGGTGATGGCGG